>NC_052501.1:77481835-77768787 GCF_016617805.1 Bactrocera tryoni
GGCAAAGTAATAAATTTATGAAAATTTTACGGTATGGAAATCGAGCATAAATTTTATAATAGACCTGACTATAGTTTCATATGAGATTAGAGTTTCATATTAGATTAACAAAAGATACCAGAAATTATCCGTGTGGTCACCTAATGATATTTAACTCACATCGAGGCGCGAGAGCAACCTAAGCACTGACCAGGCACGGCGCCTGCTTTACTTATATAGAACCAGTCAGTTTCTCATGAAGTCAGCTTATGACTTTTAAATTGCATCGAGGCGCGAGAGCCACCTAAGAACTGGCCAGACACGATGCCTGCTTTTCTTTTATAAAGCCAGATGTCAGCCAATTTCTCGCGAATTCACCTTCTGACTTCGAAATCACATCACATCGATGCGCAAGAGTCACCTATGCATTGACCAGGCACAGTGTCAGCTTTACTTATATAGACCTATTTAGAAGCCAGCTTCCCCTGAAGTGACCTTGTGACTTTTAAATCGCATCACATCGCGACGTTAGAGTCACCTGAGTACTGACCAGGTCTACCATAACATAACATAGTAATAATTCAAACTGACCGATCAAAATCAGTTTAAAGACCTTTTTATACCCTTTTATGTTATAGGAAATGCACCAAAGAAGAAATTATACAATTTCGAATAAAAATATATACAATAGATGGCGTTGTAGTCCACTTATTTTTTACAAGCTTAAGCAGCAATCCAACTTCGATTGTCGATTCATCGAAAGTTGAGTAAAAATTACGAAATTAATTTCTTATTAAAATATTTTCAAAACTCTTTTTGTAACAATTTCTTATCTGTCACTACATTCTAAATAATTCAAAAAATTACAGCGCATGCAAATCTTTGAAAAATGGTAATTTAAAAACTTTCTAAATTCGTTTAATCAAATTCTAGATCGTCAATTCAAATAATAATATAAGTATATAGATATATAGTAATTAATAATTTACTAAGAGAAAGTAGACGCACAACTAGTTAAACTTTAAAGTGTTTAGAAGTGCGACGGTGCACCATGGCGTATACTTCTCCATACTTTACTTTTAGCACACAGCGTGAATACCACACGCCTGCAAAGGTTCAGTTGCTAGCACAACAATGTGTGCGGAAATTGGTAATGTAAGTAATAACGGATTTAGTTGAACGCTTTCTTAACGCCACTGAATCAAATACATTATTGTGTGTGGGTGTGTGTGCGTGTTGTGTAATTCCAATGTCGTTTACCACACATTTCACACCAACAAAGCAGTTAACACCCGGATCATTGCCTTGTTTTGTTTATGTCATTAATAAATATTTTTTACAACTTACTTTTTTTTGCTTGGTTGGCTTTTGTGCTGTTACAATTTATTTATTTTGCGCAAATGTTTTGCCACGCACTTGTAACTCATGAGTGTGCGTGTGTATGTATAATGGCCATTAATGTGTTGCTTTCACAGCATTACTTTTAGTTGGGTCGTTTGCTGCTGATTTAATCCAATTGAATGCCTAAAAAAGGAATCAAGGAAAATTTATGAGTTTATTCAATTGAAAATTTGATAAAAAAAATATTTGGAATAAAGCGGTTTAAGCTTATTTTACCAACTTGCAATAAAGTAGTAGATTTATAGTTTTATAATTTCAGTTTTTGCTTCATAGTTCAAAGCTTGAATAGTGGAAAATCCTTAGAACTATTTTGCAGTTGACCAAATTTTGATGCGATAAAATCGAACTTTGGTCTACTTTTGCTTATCCATGCGAATTAATTCAACTGAGAGAAATTAGAAAATTGTTATATACTTTTTCTTAGATGCGCTAACCTTCAGTTCATAATAATTTCGAAAAAATAGATGTAAATCTTGTTTGGGCTTTAGTGGTAAAATAAATGAATTTAAAAAGTTGTTTAAGTTAAGTTATCTGTCTCATAGCTTGACTTAAGCACATCAGAAATTATTTAGAATGATATTTGAAGATCCTTTAATGAACTTGATTGAGCTAACAGCCATTCTAGATAATGATATCAGTGTAATAATTAAAATTGAAAATTTTGAGTATGTGAAAGCTTTGTTTAGATATGCGAAACCACAGTGCAAGCTCTGGTGTCGAAAAAGTATTATAAAAAAATACTACAATCATTGTTTATTATTTATTGAAAAAATTGAGTTGTGATAAAAAAGTGAAAGCTCTGTTTGAAAAAGTGAAAGCTCTTTGCAAACTATGATGTCAAAAAGTTGGAGGAATACTGTAATCTATGTATACATAGAAAGAATCGAGTTTTCGTAAAAAAAGTGAAAGCTCTGTTTGAAAGTGCGAAAGCTTTTTTAAAGTCTGGCATCCAAAAATTGTTAGAAATAATATAATATATAATAAACTCAAACAAAGAGACCAGCTTAAACATGCGAAAGCTCTGTAGAAACTTTCCTGTTTTGAAGTTATGAGAAATGTTATAACAATTAAAAATATTAAAAAATTTTGAAAATAAAATTAATAGCTTTGTTTGGGTATGCCAAAACTCTCCTCACTTTGTATCGAAACAATAGTGAAATACTACTACCATCTATGTATTGACAAAAATTTACATTTGATCGGAAAAAGTGAAAGCTCTGCTTGAAAATGCGTAAGCTCTTTACAAGTTTTGCATCAAAAAATTGGGAAAATACTGTAATTTTTAGCGTGAACTCTACTGAAAAGTAAAGTCGATTCTTGATTAAAAACAGACAATTAAGAGGTAAGTTTGGATAAGCGAAAGCTTATCAAATTTTGGAGAAATACTTTAATATATATCAACAATTTTAATGAAAACCAAAAAAAATTATAAGAAAAGTGAAAGCTTTGTAAGTTTGCAAAAGCTCTGTACAACTGGTATCGGAAATTTGAAAAATGACTACAAAAACAAAAAATACTGTAATATATACATATAAACAACTTTAATGAAAACTAAAAAACAAATTTGTATCAAAAAGTTAAAGCTCTGTAAGCTTGCAAAAGCTCTGTACAACTGGTAACGGAAATTTGTAAAAGTAATATAATCGGTATATCCTACTCAATAATAAATACAATGCGGCATAAAATCGAAATTTTATACAAAGCAAGTCATGAAAGCTCTGCTTAGATATGCAAAAGTTCTTTGCTAGGATTAGAAACAAAAATTTGGAAAATTGTTTGATTTGAAAACGCCCACGATAGCAACTATAATAACCACCTATTATGTATGTATATTTAGTGTCAGTATATTTATCGTCATTCCACTTTCTTAATATTAATACCGAATTATATACATAAGTGGAGGTATAAATTACACAGCGTGTACATAAAATAACAATATGTGGGCATTCATTAGCAGAAATGTATACAAATAATGTCATATATATTTGCGGAAGTATGTTTGTCGTCTTGAAAGTGGATTTAAGCATTGTCAATATTAAAGTTACAAGATTGTTGACACTCAACGCTGTGCGGCACTCAACTTTCTCTTATTCTCTAGATGCTTGTAAAAATAGAAAACATATGTGGGACTCCTACATATACATATATATTCGTTTATTTATTTCTTCGCTTTCATTTCGCACTGAATTTTTGTTGTTTTTTCTCTTTGCTTATCCATGCGCACTATATAATCGCATCAGCGTGGTATTTTGGCATGTTTATCTAACATCACAAGTCTCTCCATGCGGCCCTAAAACTCTAACCTACAGCAATTTGTTTATTTGGTTGAATATTGCCAAGATCTAAGTGTTTTAGCAATGTGTGGAAGTTGAATTGACTTTGTTACAACTTATTCGCACGCACACATAGCAATTTTATCAAGCTGGGGTGTAGATTAAAGTAGCTTTAAATAAAGAATGCCCAAGTGTAACTATTTGAGTAAGTGAAAATGTGGAAAAATATGTTGCATATTTATAAAGGCACTTGACTCGTTTTTGGTGTGGAGAAAAGTCTGTGGAAATGAACAAATGTGCTACTTAAACAGCTGATCCGTGGGTTTTGCTATTTTAAAGCTTTTAGAAGGGGATGATTTCGATTAATTCTCAAAAGATTTTGGTGTGCATCTTTATTAATCATCCTAAGTGACTACGAACTATTCTTTTTTGCAAGAAAAGATTTATTAAAACTTGCAGCTGACATACGCCGAAAACCCTAACTACGATTTTGAATTTGAGAAGAGGACATTGAGCTAACATTAGTCAATATTTTATTGCTATAAACTAGCATACCCACAGAAGTCATATGATCAAAAACGATCAATACAATCAATAACGTAACTAGACCAAGCCAATTACAAGTAAAAGTAAAAACTTTCGTTTCGCTGGATAACCAACGGCTAACTCATTCTTAAGGGTTTACATGGGTTTACGGGTTGCAAGAAATTGATTTTTTTATGGTCTTATTAAACTCTACAACATCTCAAGAATATTTTCTTACCTTTCAGCCTTGAGAACTTGCGCGCTTGAGGCTAGCTAGGCTAAGTTCGCCGTCTTTAAACGCGTTTTTCTCTTTTGAAGTCGGTTGGTAAGATTTCTCGAGAATACTTAACCGATCTTCATGAAATTTTACACAGATCTTTGAGATACAATTCTTAAAGACTTGGACAAAGGATGTTTTTTCGATTACAACTATTTGAAAAAAAAATGTCGCGAAATTTTCATTTCTTTGTAAAAATGCCTGCCAAAAATCCAACTTTCAGTTTTTTTCCTTCGTCCAAGTTCTAAGTTAAGTTTTTGACTAAAATGCGTATTTTTTCACTTTAGATGATCTTGTAAGACGTTATCTTGCCAACGCGGGCGCATTTTTTTCCCAGGGGTCGCAGGAAATGGCGTCGCAATGGCCGAGTTTAAAGTATTTTTTTTCCAAAAATTTCAGAATTTCTTTACGAATAGTGAGTGTTTGTAACAATAAAAAATCTTAGCAAATATTTCATTTTTTATATGAGAAAAAAATTCTTGAAAAAAGGCTACTTTTACACGAGCAAATCCATTTAACCCCTTAAGAAGTAGATTTTTGCTTTACAACCGCTTTCACTTGCTTTTCAACTCTTGCAGATAAGGCATTGTATTTATTTTGATTTTTTTTCAAATATTTAAAATTACAAAATTTTAAAAGCTATTTTGCTACTCTTCATTTAGCTAACCACTCAATGCTTGCATCCGCATAATATTGCTGCAACACACTTTTAACTGCAGGCAATACAGCGCTCAGACAACCACCACTTTGGCTGCTGCTTGTTGACATTAATGACAATTTTATTGTAACTGCACAGCACCGTGCTGTCATTTAATTTCAGTTAAATGCTGCCGGCCGTGTCACAGACAACCACAAAACTAAATTTCTCTGCCTTTTCCATTTTAATGGTTTTTGTATTAGCTTGGACAATAGCTTTAAGCGTTCATGCGTGGTCATTTTGAGCGAAAAAAGCTTAAATGGACAATAAAAATGTTATTAAAATACCTATTCAAGCGGCGATAATTTGCAAATTACAATTTAATGAAAAGACATAGCAAATTAATTGCCTCTAATTATCTGTATGCCTACAAAAAATTGTCTACTTACTATATGCAGATGAGTAAGCTGTTAGATATTTATTAGATATGCTATAAATTTGTATGTACGTACAGGTATCCGAAGCAATGCCGCTGCAATCTGTTTGTGTAGGGTTCGCCCTTAGACGTTATTCAAATCAAGACGCGAAGGAACAGAGCTTTATTGGAAACCGATCCGAATAATTTCTTTATAAGGATCTTTAGTGTACGAATCAAGTTTTCGGGTCATTGTAGAGCATCACCTCGTGATACATGCAGGTCTTCATAAGATCTAAATACTTTTATAAAACAAATTTTATCTCAATAATCCTATATCATCATAAAATAGATTAGTATTTAGAAAAATCGTAAGGAAATTAAACTATCTATCGCGATTTAGCTACGTTCCTTGGAGAAAAAGTTTTTTACCACAGAATCCCTCAGATTCTCGAACCACACGCTAGTCTTTTATATTGCCATTAAACTTGAACCATTCATAAGGCAAGTACTTTTAATAAAGATAAATAGCAGGCATTAAACTGCCAGCACCTTAATCCAATAAGCATGTTTCCAAGTACATTTGCCGGTGAAATAATTACCACCACCGGGACTAAATAAACTTGCATTTTGAACCATAAAACATTCGGCAATTGTCTAAATTGTTTATAAAATAATAAACAAAGCCATTAACACTCGAAAATAAATATAAGGAAATTTAATTTTTTTTTTCAAAAAATTCATGAAAAAATATTATTTCAACTAAACAAAGAGCCATATGTTTGGCTAACTTGAACACCGGTGGCTTGGACAGCAATAGAATTGTTTTAATACTCTACAAGGTGAGTGTGTAGTTTTTTTTATACTAGAAGCAGAGCTAATGGTATAAACACAAAATAATTATTTGTTTATGCATGCTTTGTTTATTGAGCATCTCAATTAGCAAAAACATGTGCGCTGCTTAAAAATCGTATTTTTGTTTTAGATAAAATTTCGCACACCTTGTTTTCGAAAAAGTGAATGAAATTCTTTGCCAAAATTAGACACCTATTGAGTGATATTTTTTCACCTGCTGTTAGAGTAGAACGAGTTCGTTAGTGTTTATGCAAAATTTAATTTAAAACAGTTTAACTTTTTGTTTAATTTGCTTGTATGATCCATACGGATTTTATGGCCATTAATGCGTTAAGTTTTTGAATATCATTATTTTTATTATTATTATTATTATTATTACTATTATTATTATTATTATTATTATTATTTATTTCTGCTAAACAGCTTTAAGAAAAATAAATAGAATAGTAGCTCTTTATATGCAATTATGCGCAACTTTCATTAATATTTATGTCATGCTGATTTTCGCTTTAGTCACGATTCAATAACTATGTTAATAAAATACTAATCACCATTTATCAATACTAAAGCACTAGGGTTGCTTGAAACATCTATGAATTCAGAACTTTTTAAGGAGTTATATCTACCTGCAAATCAGAGAAAGCGTTTTTTGGTGATTTTTTTTTTTAAAGGAATTTCATTTTAAATATAAATTAAAACAAGTAAGATTTGAATAAGTTCGAGTGCAAACGAAATACCTTACGGTGTAAAACGTCAACCAGAGAATCGGAATCTAAGCAATTTTATATATACATATATACACCATATATAACTTATACAGTGACCTACAGACATATTCGGCATAAGATTTGTTAGAAAAACCCAAATCATTATACATAGTCATTACACAAAATCAGCCGGATGTTTGAAAATCCTGGTAATGGTTATATAGGGGCTAGATCAAGTTTTCGCACAATTGTATCCATTTTAGGCACAATGATATACTGTTATGAGTAAAATATGTTATGAAATTTTCATTGCGATAACTCAAATATTCGCCGATATATTCAGCACTAAGTCACCAGAAAATTCGAAAATCTTTATATTAGGTAAATTGGGGCTCAGGGAAGTATTGACCCGATTTCACTCATTTTGAATACATAGAATTACTAATGCAGGAAAAGGATACTGTCTGAATTTCTATTTCATTTCTCACACATTGGCCGAAAGTTCGATCAAAACTGAACTATGGGTACTGGGGTTCACATATTCGGTACCTAGCGTCTTCAATAGTTTTGGTAGGATTTGCACATTTTTTTGTCATACGGTGGCATACACTAAAGGCATTATTCGTGCAAAGTTTAATACCATTACATTATTCGCTTCTTGATTTGTGTACTGGAAAGTAAAAGAGTCAAGTGGAATTTAAAATTGTGCTATATGGGAAGTAGGCGGGATTATTGTTCAATTTCAATTATTTTCACAGAGTGATATAGGAACATGAAAGGAATGCCAAGTTCCAAATTTTGTCGAAATCGCTCAGTCGAGTCCAGAGATAGGGGATTTCACCAAAAAGTGGGCGGTCACCGGCCCCTATAAAGCCTTGTCATAGTATTCCGGCGGCAAATTTTTATGTTTCTGACGCATTTAGTTATTGATATATCGCGCTTTTAGTAGTTTTTAACAGTACCGTTATATGGGGAATGAGCGGGGTTATCCGCCGATTTCATACATTTTCACATTATCGATAGGAGTAGTAATATTCAAGCTGGGCGAATTTGGCTGTTGTAGCTTAGGAGATATGCACATTAAACATATTAGGGGCGGGGCCACGCCCACTTTTTCAAAATTTTGTATCCACAGGTGGCTCTTGCTACTGTGAGCTTTAATGATCAGCAATTCATTTAAAAAAAATCGGATTACCATGATCTCGAAGCTGATCTCCAGGGGGATCTCTGTAAAAATAAGTCTACCGATGATCAAAATTTTTCTGCTTAAAGTTTAATCCAAAATCCAAAAAAGACGTATTTAAACCAAGAACTGTTCAAAATTTTGATTTTTGACTAAATTGCGGCTTCCTAAAAGATTTTGTTTGAAAAAATTACAAATCAGACTGGCTTATAAAATCGAAATTTTTAGCAAAAATTTTATTCCGTCGATCAATAAACAACCTGACAAATATATCTAAGAAGGTCGTGCAATGGAATGGAGTTTTTTAAATTCACAGGTGAAGATAACTGCTTAAGGCTTGTTATCATATTTTGAACTATATTTCACTAATATTATGAAAAAGAAGAATTTATTTATATAAAAATTGAAGATTTGTGTCAAAGACCAAAACATATACCTATATTATCTAAAGAATTTTCGAATCAAAGTAATAATGTATGGTATACAATAGGAACTCTACTAAGGTAGTAATATGGTGAAAACGTCAATAGAAGCTTATGAAATAATGCTACGAAAAAAACGAATCGTGGAAAAAATTTCAAATTTACACAAATATTTTGTTACAAAACTCACTGACTGATCAAACTAAAGGAAATGCTCTCGTATGTATTTTTGTATTTATATCGAAAGCAAAACAGTATGCAAATTTTCGTAATTGTTAGCTGAACCATTATAGTGTTATACGCAGCTGGATAACAATCGCAAATTAAATGGAACAAATACGCTGATTGTATTAATAGTATAACACAAGCATGCCTACATATATTCTGCTGCAAATGCCTTAACAAGCATAAAATTATCTTAATCTTCGGTTAAGTAAACTAGTTCACTAGTGACCAGGTATTAACTAGTTCACTTTAAGTTAAAATGGATATTGCTAAGAAAGCTATTGGTAGACAACAACTGGAAAAGAGCTAAAATACGTGATATTTAATATCGTACAAGGCATATTTCGGTATGATTGCTGCAAAAAATGCGGCAGGGCCGGGTTGAGTATGCGATTAGTAACAAAGAATTATAGAACAATGGCATTGCTGATATTTTTGTAGTCGAAACTCTACCACAAATCATATATGATAGTCTATTCAAGGACGTGTCTAATAGTCTACTCGAAACCGTATCTGATAGTCTACTCGAAGCCATATTCGAAAGTCTATCCAAAACTGTCTCAGTCTATCTAAAATTGTATCCAAAATTCAACCCTAAATGCTTCAAACAGACGCTAATCGTAAAAGCAAAACGCACAAAAGAGTAATTTCTTTATTATGCTAGCATTGAAGAATTATGCAAACAAGACTTCTACTAACATATGTCCATCTATACCATACGCATATTGGTTTGGCATTAATTAGTAACTTTTTTTATTGTAAAGATATGTGTAAAATACTATTACTTTTCCATTTATACCCTATATGGTAATGAGTATGGATGGTAAAGCCTTATCTCTATTAATTTTTTTCCAACTTGCTCCCAATAAAAGTAAGCAGTGTAGGCTGTTGAGCTTATTCACCAATATTTTCCACAGAAAGCTTAGTTCTAAAAGTACCAAATATCGAAAAAAATGTTATGTTAACTCCTTCAAGTCAAATTAAATTCTCAAAATCTTCTAACATTAATCATTAGTACAAAAACCAAATACTTTTGCTTTTTACAATTTTTTTCCTGTCACTTAAAACTACCTAAATATGCTCCCTCAATATCAGCAGTCCACTACTACAGGGCATCTCATGCCACACTACAGGTTAAAGCCGTATGCTCACACATGCGCCTTAAACTCTATAGTAAACATTATACGAAAAAAGCAGCTACTTAAATAGTTGTTTTTGCAGAAACGGGAACTAGGAAATAACCATTTAGCTAAATTAAGCTAAATTACCAACAAAAAGGCAAACTTTTTACTTGATAAATGTTTTTTGCTGCCAAAATCACAAACTTAGTCATCCGGGATATGTTTTTTGTAGCTTTTTTCATTGTTTTTATTCTTATCGAAGCAAATATGATTTAGTTTTAGTCGTTGTTGTTATTAGGAACATTGATGACAATAAGCGTAATTTATATTTGATGTTGCCGTAATTTTTTGCAAAGCAACCTTGAATTTTGCTTTTGAGTGTTTGAGTTATTTTAATATGCAGAATTTCATATTCAAGTCCTTTACAAAAAATTGCATATGCAAATTTGAACACATAAATAGTTCGCCTCGTGGTTTGAATTTGGTTAGTTTTTTTGTGTCTGTACATAATTTTTATTATACTCTCGCAACAATGTTGCTAACGAGAGTATTATAGTTTTGTTCACATAACGGTTGTTTGTAAGTCCTAAAACTAAAAGAGTCAGATATAGGGTTATATATACCAAAGTGATCAGGGCGACGAGTAGAGTCGAAATCCGGATGTCTGTCTGTCCGTCCGTCTGTCCGTCCGTCTGTCCGTCCGTCCTGTCCGTCCGTCCGTCCGTCTGTCCGTCCGTCCGTGCAAGCTGTAACTTGAGTAAAAATTGAGATATCATGATGAAACTTGGTACACGTATTCCTTGGCTCCATAAGAAGGTTAAGTTCGAAGATGGGCCAAATCGACCCACTGCCACGCCCACAAAATGGCGGAAACCGAAAACCTATAAAGTGTCTTAACTAAGCCATAAATAAAGATATTAAAGTGAAATTTGGCACAAAGGATCGCATTAGGGAGGGGCATATTTGGACGTAATTGTTTTGGAAAAGTGGGCGTGGCCCCGCCCCCTACTAAGTTTTTTGTACATATCTCAGAAACTACTATAGCTATGTCAACCAAACTCTACAGAGCCGTTTTTTTAAGGCATTTCCATATACAGTTCAAAAATGGAAGAAATCGGATAATAACCACGCCCACCTCCCATACAAAGGTTACGTTGAAAATCACTAAAAGTGCGTTAACCGACTCATAAAAAACGTCAGAAACACTAAATTTTACGGAAGAAGTGGCAGAAGGAAGCTGCATCCAGGCTTTTTTTAAAAATTGAAAATGGGCGTGGCGCCGCCCACTTATGGACCAAGAACCATATCTCAGGAACTACTAGACCGATTTCAATGAAATTCGGTATATAATGTTTTCTTAACACCCTGATGACATGTACGAAATATAGGTGAAATCGGTTCACAACCACGCCTTCTTCTAATATAAAGCTATTTTGAATTCCATCTGATGCCTTCTCTGTATAATACGAGTATAAACATTAGGAACCAATGATGATAGCGGAATAAAACTTTACAAAAATACGGTATTTGAAAAATATTTAAATGACGAATAATGAAATCTCGATTATCACTTTACCATGCGAGAGTATAAAATGTTCGGTGACACCCGAACTTAGGCCTTCCTTACTTGTTTTTAGTATACATTCAAACTCTTATAAAAATTTTATTAGAATTGAAATAAAAAAAAATTAAATTAAATTTATTTTAAAAAATTAAATTTACAAAAAAAAAAATAAATTAAATTGTTGCATATATCAAGGCGTTATACATGCCTTTGGGTTTAAATCTGCACCGTAATGATGAATATTTTTGCTTGAACTCCTAATATATTTCTGCGGCTATATATGTAATTGTCAAGCTCAAAAAAATAAGTTTACAACAGAAATGGGTTACAGGGATTTTAAAATTTGCCAAAAATTTATTTTTTTTTAATCCTTTGACTAAACACGACCTATACTTATTTACTAACTGATAAATCCTTGTCTACTAACCGATGACTCCTTCGTCTGTTATGTCTGACCACTGAGAGCAGGTATTTTTGGGAGGTGCCTACGGAAACTAGTTGCCTATGGCTGAATTTCTAAAAATTTTTATGAAAAATTGGCAAAATATTATTCAAATTTTGTCTCTTTTATATGTGTAAAAGTTGTAGTAAATGAACTTATTTTGGATATGAAAAAAATACTTACAAATAGGCATTGTTTTGGCCACTAAAGCACATGAAAACCCTCAAGACTTTTTCTTTAAAAATGATCATATAGAAATTATTTACAGGTACTACTAAATACAAATTCCATACATATGTATATTTAAACCAGATATAAATTATATAAAACTAAATTCAAATTAAATACGGACAATTTTTTTAAATATACATATGTATGTATTTATATATTTATTCATATTTTTTTTAACTTATGGTCGCAAACAATATATAATATTTTAGTCTGATTTTTTGGGATTAAACCTCTTAATCTGATTTTCAAGCAATCCATCTCAAGCATAATTGTAGTCTAATGCACAAAACCTACAAATTCTCTTCGATATATGTAGAAATTGTTGCCTACATTTAGGAGGAATCTCTATAGTGTGTCAATGTAAACTATACAGGCTAGAGGTACATACAGCCAAATTAAATTATAATTTACAATTATTTTCACATATTTATTTTTTTGTTATATTAAATACAATGTTATGTTTACATTACACAATTTGTCTTAAATAACCTGTATATGAGTCAGCGGTAAAACTCACAGTTTTATTGATACGGGTTGGCACAACATTAAAGCCAACCCACGAGGACATATGCACGCATAAAGCAATTAAAAAAGTCCACATAAATAATTAGCTACTTTATCAGTATGTGCGTTTTATGAACAATATATGTAAGTGCACATGTGAGAGTGGCTGATTTACGGCAACCGCAAGTTGTGGGCGAAATGGTTTAATCGGTTACTTACAAATATGTTAATTTTTATGTCTTTTCAATTGACTTAAATGCCACAGTTCGATTTGAATGGAAAATTGTTCAAATTGTAATAAATTATCGTTACTAATGGCGTGGGCGTACAGTTGAGAGTAAACTTAAAGAATTATTAATGCGAACGTAATGTAAAATAAAAACGCATTTCTCAGAAAATTGTAATTTATAATAATATAATATAATAAGTTTTTCGCAGAAGTGTTAATTGAGCAATTAACCGACATTTACTCAATTAAAGCACAAATTTACCGATTTGCCATACAAAATAAAAATTTTATTTTACTACACTAATTCGTTATCGAATTCAAAGCGAGCTGAAACTGGTAAATTAGTATTTTAATCGTGACAAGGGCGGTTAATTGATCCATTAACTACTCACTCTGCAGGTTGTTGTCCAGGCTGTAAATTTGGTTGTGTTCGTTGATAAAATAGCAGTCAAATTAAAAAATTAAATTATTAGAAAAAATACAAAATGAAGATCACATGCAAGTATGCCAATCAAGGCAAGCCAATCGCCAAACGAGTCTGTCGTTAATCGAGTAGCCGGCTGTGTGAAAGTCAAAAACTCTTAATTATAATCTTAATGTGCTAAATTGATTTGCCTGTGCGAAAAAACTATAATATATGTTAGTAAAGTAAGACAAATCTAATAGAACTTGGCTCTGGAATCATGATTGTTGCTAAATTTTTAGTTTGACAAACTTAAATAGGTGATAAACCTATTTGAAAAATTTTAATATTTTCGTACGGAATATCTGTTTCAAAAGCTTTAAAGCCTAAATTTTTTATAAAGCTTGGTTGGGCTTATCAACTGTTATGAAATAGATTGTTGAATCAAATTTTATTTTTTAAGAAGTTGGCAACTCTAATCCAAATACTTTTTTGTCTAATCGTTTTTAAGGTGCCTATCCTTTGATATCAATGTTTTTTAAGTATTGAACTATTTTATATACATATATCGTCACCTGAAATGCAAAATAACGTACCATCAAAAAATTCGAAATTGAGTGTCTTATTGATTACGCTTCACTACTTCAAATTACATACATAATATTACATATGTTCAACATTTTCAGGTTCTGCGGTCAGATATAAACCAGTTTTAACCAATATTAAAATTTTTTTTTACTCATGTTCCAGTTTATTTCGTTTTTCATTCCCGCCACTGTAAATTTCCGAAAATGTTGTTACGTTATTTTGCATTTCAGGTGACGATATATAAATTATGTTTTTTAAACATGTAGCCACTAGATGATTATTTTTCGTTACATTCCTTTAAAAAAGTTTGAAAATTTCATTGGATTTTTGCTTGCTTGTATATATGCAGAAAATAACTTGCTATTTTTTTACACAGCACTGTATTGTTATGTAGCTATAATACACACAAACGCAAAACTCAAATAATTATATTCATGTTTAAATTGACAGCATTATATCAATAATTAATTAATGTTGACTGAACTTTTGTTGGCTGCGTGTAATTATAATATAAAATTGCGTAAATATTTTAATGCAAAAAATTTTAAAATTTTATATGTAGGACAGAAATTTTGCTGTATGGAAAAGAGTTTAAATTGCCAAGTTATTTACAGCAGCAAATAAGAGCAAAAAATAACCATTTATTGAAATTCTTTGATAGAAAATACATTATATTAATTTAAAACGGCTCAATATAAACAAAGCTGGAAAAAGATAATTCATTTTTAATAAAATTTTCATTTACTTGCCAACTTAGCTTACATTCACAATTCAATTTTGAATAAATTATTTTTTTTTTTTAATTGTTTGATCATAACGAAATTTAATCTTCATATTAAACTAAAATAAAAAAATATTTATATTTTAAATATTTTTTTAACGAATATGTTTACAGCTTAATACCCAGACTCCACATTTGAATTTTTATACAACAGTGTAAATAAATTTTAACCAACCTTGTTTGATAATTCTGACGCAGACATAGGCGCAGAGCTGCTAAAAAATGAGAGCAGAGGGAGTGTATTAAAAATAAGGATATTTTAAAAGTTTTTTACTAGAGATATTTTCAAAATTTTTACTAGATATATCAAAAATTTAAATACCCTGAACGGGGTAGAACCGTATGGCCGTCTATAAATGTGAAAACTAGTCCCTCATGTTTAGAAATATCGATATGAAATTTTGCAGATTTTTTTTGAAAAATCGAACTGAAATTCTGCACACGTATTTTTCTTAACAAGAAGCTGCTTACATGCCGGAACTATCATTATCGGATCACTATGTCATATAGCTGCCATACAAACTGAACGATCGTATTCAAGTGCTTGCATCGCAAACTTTTTCATTTGACGAGATATCTTCACGAAATTTGACATGGTTTATTATATAAGGCAATGCTATACTCTCCGAATAAATTGTTTAGATTGGCCAACTATAGCATATAGCTGTCATACAAACTAATCGCTATAAACTAAGTTCTTCTTCGAAAAATTTTTTACTTGGCAATTTATTGTAACGAAATTTGGTATAGATTATTGTAAAAGGCAACGCTGCAATCTGTAAATAAATGGTTCAGATCAGACCACTATAGTATAGAGCTGCCATACAAATTCACCGCTTAAAAGCAAGTTTTTATATGTACTTCTTATTTGTGAAGTGTATTATGGCTTTGGTACAAATTTAGTTAACATTTTTGCTTATTTTTAATAATTTTTGAAGACAATATTTTTATATAGTATAAGCAGGAATTTTAAATACAGGAAACCTTTCAAAATTTTATAAAAATAAAGATGGTACTATCAATAATAACTCAAGTTAAGTTAAATACATACACATGTGTGCACATATATGCATAAATACATATATATCCTTTGCACATGATATCCTTCGCATAAAAGATTTTCGTTTGTTCTCCTACCCCCACGCGAAATGGTGACTCAACAAAATCCACTAAATAAACTCATAACCTTTCACAAACCATTTGCACTGTCAACTTTGCGCAAATCGCATTGCTTTGATTGATTTTCGCAAAAAGCAAATGTAGAGAAGTGCATAAAAAATATGCAAATCAACGTAGAGAGAATTTTTACCATATCGAGAGCTTTTTCTGTTCCACCCAGCAACAATTGTATGTATGTATTAACACGGTTTTTTATAGGATAAACATGTTTTTCATATGGATAATACATATGTACATATGTATAAACATCTACTTATATGTGAATATATGCGCGCAATGATTTTAAAATAATTTAAATACAGCACTTATGCAATGGCGCGTGAACTCGTTTGCCTGCCAGGGCGTATGAGCAACTTTTATGGCAAATTAATAAAATTTATTTTTTCATTTTATATTATGAAGTACTGGTCTCAGACAATTTTATATGTTCCATTTTGTAGCAGTTAAGCGCTTGTTTAAATGTATAATACACACAAATGCATATAGGCATGTAGTCATATAAGTTTATGGCTATAAAGCCGTCTTTGACACGGTCGCCCGTTGGTTGAATTAAATTTTTCGTATTATTGCATGCAAATTATTCCATTATTGAATTGCTTAATGTGCTCATAACCACTGCCTTTTGCAATATTGAATTTTATTTTATCATATTTCAATTCAAATTTGAATGCTGAGACATTCGAGGTTACGAGGTTGTATCCACTTGGATGTCTGAAAAAACACGTTTTTTGTGATTTTTTTTAACGGAATTTTATTTAATAATTTTTATTTAGTACTTTAATACAAATAATGTGCATTTTTAGAATTCGTTGTACCTTAATAATCGGCCACTCGTTTAAAAAAATTTTCGACTACTATGATCACGCAGCCGATCTCCAGCATGACCTTCGAAAAAAGGTGTCTGGCGGTGATGAAGATTTTTCCGCTTAAAATTCTATCGAATCTAAGAATAAAAAAAAACTATTAGTGTTATAGATAAGTACAGGTAATAATTGACGAGCTAATCAAAATTTTGGTTTTTGAAAAGTGGCAACTACTCAAAAATTATTTTTTTGTGCAACATTTTTTTTTTTGTTTATAAAAGCTTTAAAAATCGAAATCCTGATCAAAAATATTATTTCTTCGATCACTACCTAATAAATACATAAATCTTTATCCAACAACTTATTCCTTCGATTAATGATCTGGTTATGGTTCTGGTCTGACAGAGTTATGTAAGAAAGTAACATAAAATTTCAAGTCGATTGGTTCAGCGGTTTCGAAGAAATTTTCTTCACCGCCTCTAAAAACCATCTTGAGGAAGCCGCGTTTAATGTTTTAAGAGCCGATTACACTATATATATCAAAAACTTCTTACAAATAACCTCATTTTTCTGAAATTATTTGGCGGATCTATTTCTAATTTAAGGAGACTATTTTGAAATATTTATAAATTCGATAAATAAGTATATGCTAAAAATTCACCGTTACTATAACTTAACTCCAGATACTAGCCTCGATAAATATTTAAGACTTCATAGTCCACTTTCAGAGCTCTTTCCAATGAAAAACTCCAAGTTTTACAAAAAGTATATACCATTAATAGCTTTTAACTAGAGGCATGAAGCACACTATTGGATACCAGAACTATGTATTAACGAAGAAAAGGAGTCCGCACAATTTTCTACTACCTTAATAGAACTCTTACTTTAGTACAATGAATATTCCTTTTGGCATATTTTAACAACATAAAGCAGTTGGAAGATCTACATCAAAACGGGTTTTTTAGGTTATACTTCTAACAGATAGCAGTCGTCTATCTGAGTGTTCATTTCATAGGAATCATCTAGGAATGCTCTTTGAAATGGATGGAATGTCGATTTTACTAAGCTCTCAAGATAGAGTTAATCCCGTATAAATTCTTCAGCAAACAATAAGCTTTTCCAATGTACGCGTATCTAATAGAATCTCTGTACTGATATCTAAGGTTGTTGTTATTGTTATTTTGGAAGGCAGAAAAACGATATAATTTTGAGGTATACTCTGGAGATTAGAGTCTGTTCCAGCTTAGAAGAACTGACTATCCAAGGAATGGTTCAAGCTGTGCGTCGAATTCTTTCGTAGTTTCCTCAATTTACTCAACTCGTGAGCAAACGTGGTCACAATAGTACAGTTCAGAGAGTTTGCTGCGTCTATAAATCCTCAAAATCCTCAATCAAACTATTTGGCTGCCAAATACTATCCAGTTACAAAATCCTGCAGACGTAAATTAATTGCGCTTAAAAGTCTTTTGGCGCTAAGTACAGTCGAATAAAATTAATTCTCTATCACATCCACCCGCACCGCTTCCAAAGCATAGCTGCGTATATACACAAAACACTAAACATATTTGCTTGTCTGTATGTACTTACTGTAAATAAAGCCAATTGTTTATCAACTAATGAAGTGAATATAAATAATTGCCACTATATTTTGTTTGTTTGGCTCAACAATGAACAAAAGCTATGCTTCGCTATTTATTGTTCCTGTTACTTAGCGTTCCGTGCGTAACAGGTAATACCAAACGCACTCGTTGAGCGGTAGGCGTTGGAGCATAGGCGTGTACAGGGCGTACAATAGAATTGCCGAAATTGCGTTTTCGTTGAATGCTTGCGCACATTCATGCATACATACGTATAATTTGCATAATTATTTGGTGCGCTCACGGCATGCGAAAGTGCGAATTGCTCAAATTTACACCATTCAGAGATTTAACAATTGCCTAATTAATTTCGCGCAGATCATTAGCGCACTTTACTGTAATTTTAGGTGAATGGGTTAAATCTGGTATTTATGTGATTTTCAATTGGATTTTGATGCTTGCTGTTACTAATTCTTATTGAGTTATTGAGTTTCAATAACTGAGGAGATTCATTTACGTTTCACTTCTAAAAGGCTTTGAATATAGAATTTTTTGATGAAGGAATACTTATATCTGTCTATACCAAAGCTCTCACCATCCGTTGACCCAAAACAACAAATTTTAGAAGCAAAACTTCTATGTTGATCCGCACGCAATACCTTCCAATATGTTCCGATCCAGAACTCCTCATCAGCCTGAGAATCTAAGACGATCGATTTTGGACACAAACTACTCAGTTAGCCCTTGCAATGTCTTCCAATAAAATAAAAAAAAAAAAACTTAAAATTAAACTCTATATCTAAAATGACGTTATGAGATTATATAAGTAATTAGAGCACTGGTTTCAAGGGCGGAACCCTTCCAATATCGTTTTTGTACCCTGAACAGGGTATATTAAGTTTGCCACGATGTTTGTAACACAGGAAAATGTCGAAGACCCTAAAAAATATGTCTCAAAATGATGAACGTGACGAGCTGAGTCGATTTAGCCATATCCGTCTGCCTATTTCTGTCTTAATATTCGCGAGTTAGTCAGTTTTTGAGCTAACGGACTCAAATTTTCCACACAGCTTTTCCTCCTCAAGAAGCTTCTCATTTGTCACGGATATCGGGACGCTATAGCACATAGCTGTCATGCAAACTGAGCGGTCAGAGTAAAGGGCTTGTATTGAAAGCTTTCAAACGAACTCGCGAAATTTGTCAAGTTATCTTGCGATCTCTCTAACACTTGCCTAACGATTTTCAAGCACCATATCCTTCACTTTTTCAAAATTTTTATCAGTTGAAGAGGACGAAGGTCGTCCAGCACGAGGGATGTCTTTAACGATCTCTCGACCGCAACGATTAGATTATAAATAAGTAACCCCTATTTTTTGATAGTCAAAAAGCCATTAAAAGTCTAATCAACAGCAGATCTTAGCAATCAATCAGACGACAAGTAGTTCGAAAGCTAAATATTTTCCTTAATTCACAGCAAAAACATATTCAGGTTCAAGAAAACAAGAAAGTACCTTACCAGGTGTTAATGGTGTGAGGGAAAACGAGAGAAAGGGAGAGATCGGCAGATAGAGAGAATAAGATAGATCTAAAATGAGAAATATGTGAATTATTAATATGATCAACCCCCCCACGAGACAAATTTCGTCTCCTTGTCGCCCTATACAGGGAACTGCAGGCTCAAGAAACACTTGTCCAACATGGGCATAGTCTATTGCGCAAACTGCCGATTTTGCGATATGGAACTGGAAACTCGAGAACACCTGATTCTAGATTGCCCATCAATTTGTAGAAACAGGCTCAAAGGCCTAGGATCCCACCACGTGGACAGGGATCACATTTTCTCAGACGCGCCCAGCAAGCTCCTGGAATTATTCAGAGTGCTGGACCTTTGTGACCATATGTGATATAGGAGAGTGTACAATGGTTTATAGGTCGCAGTGCAAAACCTCAATTATTTTCTATTTATTTATCTATCTACCTGATATTCATAACTGTCAAAATTTCATAAAAATTTTAAACAAAACCATCTTTTCCTTCATTCGTAACGTCAGTCGGATTGCATACTATCCTTCTTGCATAAATCGCAATAGACAAAACGGATCTGAAGAACGCTTGCGGTGATGACTAAAGCGGGAAATGTTCTACGGATCATTCTGAACAATTTTGCCTTAGAGATTATGGGCCTAAAACCGGTTTTGAGCCAGCGATTATTAAGACGATTGAAAAAGAATTCGTTTATAACTTAAAGTTGAAAGAAGAGAAATCGGTCCAATGTGTTTGGATATTAAATTGATTGGGTTGCTCCACGAGATCACTTAGGCAGCAAAAAGTTAAAAATATCACTACTCAAATAACTTGAAAAAGTAAAATAAAAATTGATAGGCTACATGGGTTAGCGCTAAGTGTTTATGTTTATTGATAAACAAGACTCAATAAGCAAGTGCACTTACGTGTCTCTGACATATAGTACAAACAGACATACATATTTTTATGATACTATATATAGTACATATGTACGCCTGAGCAACCGTATGTATTTTGCTACCCACATGTTTGCTGACATTTTTGTTTTCATTGTTGATGAGCTTTTTCACCAATATGAATTTAGCTTTTGTTTTCGACATATTTGTAGATATTTCACTTACTAAGCGTTAGACACACTTACTAGTATATGTATACGTAGAGTATTATATGTATACCTACGCTATGCCTCAATAATATTTTTCTATGTGTACTCGTGTTGTTGTCTTTTCATAGTGTTGTGTTTTATTTTGGACTCAGGCCTTTTAGAAAATATTTGTAAAGTTTTGCTTATTTTATGTGTGTTGGTATCTTGTTTTAAGTGGTTGTGTTGTTGCATTCATCGAGGCGATCCATCAATAAATGTCAACATTTCAGCTTCAACAAAAAATCCTATTAAAACGCATAGATAAGCTCCTAGCCGCTGCCTATAAATATATTGCTAAAACAAATACATATATGTACCTATGTGTGAGTGTGCTTGTGTGTTTGCATAGGTGCTTACATGTATGCATTAGTTAGTTATCATTCATTGGGTATTTCACTTTTATAAATCAACAACATTTTTATTGCCTTCCCTTATCATTACTGTTGTTGGGTAGCATGTGTCAAACGGTTAAAGCATTGAGGGGTTAAAAGCCAACGCAACTAATTGCTGGCAACCAATTTAATGCATTTTGAGTGCTTGGCTTAAATGCCGGTTGGTTATTCACTTCTAATTGAATTATGACCGACGCTGAGTGAGGCGTCGATGTTTTTAATGGCGCCATCATAAAAATGCAGAGGACTAAACTATAAATTGTCCGAGCTTTCTGGTGTGCGGAGATGGATTTACATACAAATATGTTTAGCTTTTCAATTTAATATACATTGAAAAGAAACAAATTGCAAAAGCGCCTATTTGTATGCTTCATTTAACATTCATATGGACATATTTGAGATGTCTTTTCTTTTATAGAGCTTATGTGTTTGTTGTAGCGCCAGAGAATATCCCTGAAGTAATTTCTAAGAAAACTGCTGAGTGGAAAATCGTTGGCCGAATAAAATTTCGCGTCCGTTCCAGCACGTGTATGACGATGAACTTTCAGACACTACGTAGTTGGTTGCTTATATGTTTGATTTACAGCGATTATAACAATTCAATGTTGAGGTAAAGGTACTGGTACTCACCATAGATACTCGTATATATTCGATTGAACCTGAAACTTGAATTACTGCGTCGCAAAGGTCAATCGTGGCGGCTTTGTATCTGTTCTCATACTGCCGAGAGAGATGTGGATGGAAATCGCTGGGGAAAAGACGCAGTGAGCTTTTTCACGGATGGGTCGAAGTTAGGAAGAAAGGTTAGATTGGGGACCACTGTAATGTTTTTCAGGTGGAAGTGGCTGCTATCAAGGCGGCGGTAGAAGTACCGTTCCGAAGTGTAGCCTCTTTCATGCAGGTGATCGTTCACTCGGACAGAAAAGGGGCAATACTAGCGCCGAGCTCGCTAATTGTGCGTTCAAAGCTAGTCAAATAGTGTCTGTCCTCACAGGAAATACCAACAAGCTACTTCATCATCAGGCTCGAGTGGGTGCCTGGTCATAGCGAAATCGCTGGAAACTGCAACGCCGATGAGCTAGCTAGAGGGGGCACCCTTGATCACATCGAAAATGGGACCGAGTTGGAACTCCGTTGTCATTTTTTGTTCTAGCGCTAGACCTATGAATCTCGCGTGCGCTTAGCTGGCGCTGGTCGAGCACCAGTTCCTGTGTGACTGTGAGATACTTTGACCTAGAGTATTAAGCAGAGTAATATTAACTACTCGCGCTTGGCAAAGATCATCTTGTCATAATCGTAGAAGTTCTTACTGGACACTGTTTAATAGGCTTTCATGTGATAAGGCTTAAAGTCTTTTCAGACGCTAGTTGTCAACGTTGTATGGAGGAGGGTAAGGTGGAAATATCCAGGCACTTTTTCTTCCATTGTCCAGCTTTTGTAAGACTGAGACTGGAACATATCGGTAAATTAACTTTGGCGAACCAGAAGACATAGACGGCACTGATATTAGTCGTCACAACAAATTTGTGACGGGCTCAAAGCGGGATTAATGGTAAATGTTTTAATTTAAAGTCTTCAGATTACGACCAAATCAACAGTATTACTAATGAGTTGCCATTTTAATACAAACCCTAAAATATATTTCTTATATTATACAACTTTACGCCAAAGTGAGCGGCTTTAAACGAACTTGTCCAAACTTCGGAATCTATGTAACGGGAACGGACTAGGATTCTTTATCTGGTTAAGGACTGTCAACTCGGCAGATCTCAGCCACAACAACAGCAACGACAGCAACAACAACAACAACGAACTGGTCCAACAACTGCCATATATTCTACCAATTTATCCAGTTGGGTTCTTTCCTTAGTTTTCTTTTATTTAATAGAGGCACATTCATAGGCCACACTTTTACAAACTCGAGTCTGAAGTTTATCGATATTGAAATCACTTATTTTCTGGGCTAATAGCCTTCAATCAGAAACTTCTTGTAACATTTTTCTACTAGGCATGGAATATTCCTTATTTTATTTCTCAAGCACTTTCAAGGCTCTAGTATACCAAATAGAACTGTCACTTGAAAAACTAACTATAGCACAACTATTTCCAAAGCAGTGTTCGAGGTTTTAGGGTTTTAAAATTATTTTGACTACATTGTATAATTTTTTTTCTCTCCTACAACCATATAAAGCTTCACACATACTACAGTTTCACTAATACTTGCCTTCATTACATAATTATTATAAATGATATTGTAACCACAAGAGATCGCCATGCACACGAGAGCAAAAAGTACGTGTAAACCGCAAGACGTGACTCATCTTTAGCGTTAGAACACAGCTGACATATGTACATATGTACATACTTAATTCCATACCAATAAAGCATGGCACTTAAACAATAGTTCGTGCAAATACTTTTTATCGTCTATAAAACATTTAATATTTATACCTCGATGTCAGAACTTCGAAAACACTAAAAACTTACTTTATTACACAAAATGATACACGTAGATATGTGATCAAACTCATTCGCTGTAAAATTATATTTTGTTTTTACGAAGTGCATACTTGTAAAGCCGGAACGTGCCTTTCTTGCAAGGCAATTGTGGTTACGCATTTGTATTAAAGTTTCGACCACTTGGATCCCTGCTGCCGACGCGCGGTTAAGACGCCATAGCTTTCGATTGTGTTGCGAAAGCCAGAAATAGAGACAAAACAGCATTAACAGCAACCAGACTAACGGAACAAAAGAAAAAACAGGAATGTGCGAAGAATAGTGCACGAAGCATGCGTGACAGCACGTCCGAACGTATAATTTGCGAGTGGAGCTTGTGACCCTTCCAAGCTACTTGTACTCGAAGATATAAGCGAAGCGCATGTTGGTTAAGTGGTTACGTGCTATTTGTTTTTGCTTTTATGCAGTTAATTTTTACGAGGTCATTGTGGGTTAGCTGCATACCTCCTTTGACTTCAAAAAACAAAAAAAAAAAAAATTGTATCAAAAAATATATCAACAATGATAGGCTAATTTCAGTGTTGACTATGTCTCCTAGTTCGCCGAAGGTTTAGCCACGATCTTTCAACCTCATACTCAAAATAAAGACAATGGTAGAGAAAGTATTTGGATATTTCGACCTCACCTTCTTCCATACAAGTTTGGCAACTTTCGTCGGACAAGATTTTTAGCTTAATGGCAATTATATAATTTCCAAGGAGAGCTTGTACGATTGCGACAAGATGAGCTTATGTGCTTTGTCAAGGTCAAGTAGTTTAATAGTTCTACAGCTACCTACTCTAGGCCAAAAGTATATTGCAATTACACAGAGGCTTAGAGGCTGGTCCTCGACCAACGACTGCTAAGCGCACCTGAGGTCTATTGCTCCAGTGCTAGAACACAAGATGATAACCGAGATCCAGCTCGTTCCCACTCCGATGTGGGTGAGGCAAGGGTGCTCCTCTTGCTAGCTCATCAGCTTTGCAGCTACCAGCGATTACTAAGCACACAAACGAATTTGATGATGAAGTACCTTGATGCTGTTTCTAGTGAAGACAGTGTGCCCAGCAAGTTCCTGGAATTTATCGGACTGCTCGACCTTTATAAGCATAAGTGATAGAGGAGAGGGCACAATAGACGCAGTAAAAAAACACATTTAATTGCTATTTAGGGAAGACAGACCCTACTCAACTAAGTTAGCGAGCTCAACACTGATGTCGAAGATAATTCTCACCTCCCTGAAAGAGACTGCACTTCGGAAAAGTACGACTACTGCTACCTTGATAGCAGCCACTTCTACCTGAAAAAACCTAAAGGTTCACTTAACGACCAACCTTCGACCTATCCATGAAAAAGCTCATTGCGCCTCTTCTTCAGAAACTTCTCCCAATCCATATATCTCTCGTCGATGTTGTGGGCCATCAGGAGTACCCTCTGCGATTCAATCAGTGGCGGATCTAGAGTCCAATTTTGGAGGAGGAACTTTATAATTTTGTACTTGTAACTCAAAGTCTTTTTTCTTCACGGTGTGTCACTTACGATGGAAATAATGTATAATATTAACTTTTGATGGGGGAACTCTCCGCAGTTCCCCCCTCGTGGATCCGCCCCTGCACTCAATAGTCCAAGTTTTCAGAGACGCGGTTGAAGTATGAGAGAAGTTCATCGTGCCTCTTTTTGAACATCTAAGCTCGATAAAAACTAGTGATTTTTTCGCAGATTCCGTAATTTTTTCATCAATATTCGTTCTTCCATAAGTTTCAGAGTAACTATCGGTTTAGAAGCGCCATGCTAAGAGCGTTTAATGTTCTCAAATTATATATTTACTTCTATCTATCTTATCTTATGAAATATTAAAGCCAGTGACCTTAATATTTCAACATTTATTTAATTTCCTAAATTACTACTTATCATCCCTTTTCTATTGTATATGATTTCCATTCGAATCTCGTTTTCAAAAAACATAAAGGATTGCCTTCAACAATACGGAGCGTAAATTTATTTCTAAAATACAAATATATTACCTTCCAAAGTCACTTTTGGCAATCTTAAAACACAATTCGTCCGGAATCTTATTAATTAATTATTCAATTAGCAAAGGAATAATAGAAATAGCTGTAGTTTATTACAATTGCATTATCCTTTAATTCCCTGTAATTACATAAAGTAAGCAATGACAACTGAAAGCCGAAAATGTTATTTAGAAAAGCAGCAACAACAAATGCCATTGACTTTGATGTCTATTCCACTGTTGACTTGCGCATATTTTTCGCCCAGAAGTAAGAAGCGAAATGTAATTTTGTTTTAAGCGCCACACTTGGCCATATAATCGCTCAAGTGGCATCTGAAGAATTAAGTCCGATTATACCACCAACCAAGACACGGCAATCGCCGAACCAACGGCGTGGGTTGACAAGTAAAAGTACTGTGTTGGTTTGGTGGGAAGAAGAGCGAGTATAGCAACTACATAGTACTTGTAGATCAACTCAAAAGGGACAGCTGAATGATGGTCTGGCATTTGCCTGTGCATATCAGCAATGAGAGTAAATGAGTAATACTCTTTTTATGCGTGTTTTATCGGGCAACGGTCGCAAAAGTATTTAATTTTATTCACGAGAAAAATAATAAAACAATTATGTTACACGAACGTTGATAAAGTGATACTTATTACAAATGCCATTATATGATGAAGTAGACTGACTGATAAGTGCTAGACCTAATCATGTTAATCCAATAAAAGGTACATAAGTGTGGAAGTAAATAATGCAATTCTGCGAATGAGCTTTTGGAGTTGATATACATATGTGTGATGAATATTGCCATAATTTCGCAAACTTTCCATGACAATTAGATGTGTAAGCATTTGAGTGCATATGCGCTTAAGCCAGTGCAAATAAAAAAGTTCAGCGTTAGTAAAATATTTAGAAAGGAAAAAACCATTTTAGATAATTTTTTATAGAAAAATAAATAAAAATAAAAAGTTTTATATTAGGAATGTCGTAATTTGAAAGGGGTGGAGAATTTATATTGATTTAAGAAGCATACAGTACATATGTATAACTATTCTAAATATGATAGTCGAAAAAGTCTTTTCGTATTTTGTCAATAAATGTCGTTGCAGTCGTATATCTCCAGTGCTAAAAATCACTTTGTGTCATACCATATATATTAGAGTGATTCAAAAAAAATTTTTTTTTTTTCGTTTGGTACTGAGAAAAATAGGTTCCTAGACACCTCTAAGAAAGCCTCTCCAAACATCAGTTTTTTCTTGTAACGGGAAGGTCCTCCTATTTTTTCTTATTATCAGATAGAAAAATTTATATCTCGCTTCCAACTACTTAAAAAAATACCTTAGATTTTGTAGGAAATTGAATGCTCTACAAAAAAGGTCTATTATGAGTCCACGCAAGCCACCAATGAAATTTGTGAAGTTTACGGAGACGATACTGTATCAGTTCGTGTAGCACAACGATGGTTCGCTCGCTTCCGTTTTTGAAATTTCGAAATTTCGATTTACACTGGTGAAAGTTTTGCACTGATGGAAAAATGTCTCTAGCGGAAAAATGGTAAAAAGTGGTCTACCAAAATGGTACATATTTGTTTATTTATTTATAAATATAAAAAAAAAAATAAGTTGAAGTTTGATTAGAAATACGAAAAGACTTTTTTGACTACCCAATACTTCCGTTAGGGTCTCCGACGTTTCCTACTGAGTGTTACAAACAACGTGACAAACTTAATATTCACTTTATAGGTTGTAAATATAAAAATCATAACCTCAAAACGTTGTTTGGGTTATTTAACGATTTGAAAGTTTGGAATTGAGGTTTACTGCCTATAAACTCTTTAGCGTTATTGTGAAAATATACAGAAAACATAACCACAAAAAACTGTTTGAATGAGATTTGGTTATATTGGTATTCTAGCAATCTATAAAAGTTTACTTTTTAGAAATGAATAAGTATATATGTAAATAGATATATAATAAATGAGATTACAGCATTTTTGTGATTCTATAAAGACTTTACTATCTTTGAAACATAACAAAAGGGTTAATTTAATGATGTGATTATCTCCCTCAATGACATATAGTAAGAAATTGTCAAAATTCACGAGCGTAAATAATCTCTTCAATAGTCTCAAATCGAAATATGCCCTCAATATCAATGCAATGTATTCGAAAATCACTTGTGGCGCGGCTATAAATCTGTGACACACTGTTTTACAGGCTAATTAATATTAAATTAGTTTTCAGCCATTCTTCTTTACGCCCATGAACTTTTCTCTCAACACATTTCAACTGTTAACAACAAATGTGAAAATAAAAGAAACTTGACTGATGAGAGCTGAAGAAAAATTGGCATTGACGCTGAAGGTTCCTCTTTGGTTTCAAGGTGATTAGTGAAAAGAGTAAATGTTCTCTTTGATCAACTGCTGAACGAATATGAAATACTTAATTAAGGACTGTAATGAGAAGAAATTAAATTTTATTCAAACTTTTAGAGACTGAGTTTTATTTAAAAATCTACTTTCTTAGTTCAAAAACATTATTTTAAGTGGCATTTAATTTTTTCGAAAAACTTCCGAGAGAAATTAACTGACAGCACTCTACAAATTTGGCTTTTTCTATTAAATCCACCTTTCCGTTAACCCCTAAATTGTCGCTGAGATTGATCGCTACTAAAACAATCACCATAAATTTGTCAAAATGAAATCACTATTTATTAGGCAGCAACATGAAATTACAATTAACATATGCAACTACAACAAACATTCTGAATATTTCCATTAATCTTGATAAGATAATTTAGCTGTGTTCGCACTGAGTGTACGAGTAATATACATATATGCGCATATCTTTATGCGTCTGTGTGTGTTTGCGTAAATTTGTTGTTTTTATTCAGAATTGCCTACAGGTAGAAAAATCGAATAAAGAAAATCGTTGCTAATTACCACACCTATGCATGATTTATTTATACCCAAAATGATTGCAGATAAATAAACATTTCAGTTGGCCTTTCTCATTTTTCTTAGTTGTTCTTCATTTGCAAGTCAATTTCGTCTGCACAGTGATTGATTTATTATTTCTCTCTATTTAGGAACAGACGGAATGTCTCATCAAATAAACAGCATATGTTCATGTATGTACATATATCTAGCTATCTACAAGTGTCTAAGTGAATTATAGTCTATTTCGAAATATTTACATACTATACAACGCATGCGATGAGGACGGAATTTTTCTAATGCCTATGAGTTTAGTTAGGCGCAAAGAAGTGCCTCCAAATATTATTTCACATACGTGACCATATCCTTTTCATCTTCCTTTGACTGTTGAATGCCGAAAATTTCAATTAGCTGAAATAATTAAGACTTAACTAACTAGTAATTACTTAAATAACTGACAGTATGTTAATTCTGCATCTCTAAGACAAGTTAGAGTTACAATTTCAAACTTCAAATGAAGTCCACTTCAACAATTTCCTACGGAGATCAGGTCATTTACATATATATAAATCAGAAAAAACCTTAACTTCGATTATACCGAAGCTGGAATACATCTTACAAATAACAAAGCTGACTTCCCTGCCAAATTTCGTGAAGATAGGAGATATGAAAAAGTTGTCCATACAAGCACTTGGCTCCGATTATTTATTTTGGAATCACGACAACACAAAATACCCTGTTCTGAGTACAAAAATATTGACACGTGTCTTTCTTGAAAATTAAAATATATAAAATATTCAAAAATATATTAAATACATATATAATTCTCTGTTTGAAATCTTTTAATTCAGTCAAAACTATAATATCAATAAACCAAAAGTTTTCCATCAACATTGGCATAATTGTTTTCATCCAAAGAAGAAAGTTTTCCTCTCAACATTTTGGCAAATTTGAAGCTCCCATATTGTACCTATGAACTTTTACATATAGTATATGCAAATATTTTCAACTTTCTGAAAGTGAAACGTTAAAAACCATTAAATTCTTAGTTTTCCTGTTTTATGAATATGCAACATAAGCATATAAAAGTTGGCTTGCAGCTGCAGCACTTCATTTCCGCCAACTACTTACTTTGCCTTTGTGGAGGTTTCATATTTTTCATAATAATGTCGGCATTAATTAATTATAGCCCAGTAAGTGGTGCAAGTGATGGGCACAAGTGGAAGGGCAAATGAAAGTGTAAGAGTAAAAGCTGATGCGAGCATCTAGCAGGAATGTCAGGAAATATTTATATACTTACATGCATATATGAGAGGAAGCGTCTAAAGAGCACTGATCAATTATTACATATTTTTTGGTATTTTAGAGAAATTAAAATCTTAAAAGTTATTACAACTTGTTCAAGTTTTGAGAACTGGCATTAATCGAAAATCTATAAAGTCTCATAACCACTACAGAACTACATACATTTTAAAAAGTGGGCGTGACCCGCCATCTAATAATATCTCCCAAGCTACTTAAGCTGAATTAACGTAACTTCTTCAGAATAAATATTTTTAGTATCCCACTCGACATTGTAAAAATGGTTGAAATCGAACTAACTCCGCCCACTCCTCATATAACGGTTACGACGAAAACTACTAAAACTGTGATAGGTCAATAAAACGAAGCTTCAGAGGCACTAAAGTTTGCTTTTCAAAATTCTAAAAATCACAGAAATTAAAGAGGAAAGCAAATCATATATTATAACAGCAAAACGAAAGTTCATGAAAAAGGAAACAGCAATTTCTTTACAATTAAAACTGGGTGAACCGAACAGCAATTTTCTACCGAAAAGTAATGTTAAAATACTTCTTCTTAAACGGAAACAGAAACCGTAAATTTCCTTTCCATGTCTGCTGTGTAGTGATGCTATGACCCGTAGCCCTTGATTGCATTGCAGACGGACATTTGTGGTGAACAGAGTTTTGTTTCTTACATTCAAAAGACAGAGAAACATGCTAGGAATTCGACTGCATTTTATAGCACTGTGTAAGGCAGTAAAAAAGAGGAGAATCAGTAAATTCAAGTGAACAAATATTCAAGCGAATTCATACACTGTCCTTGAGAATTTTTCAATACTTTCACTACATACTTTAATAGACGAAAAACTGAAGCATTTAGACGCAACTGGCTCTGGTTTCAATTAAAAAACGTGTACCTCCTTATATGTATGTGCTCATATATTATATGCAAACATACATATAGTACTGCTTTAGACACTTATAAATGATGCATATGAAAAGATTTGCAAATTTCCCCCAAAAACTAATTAAATTGCTGCATAAATGCACTCAAAACTGCACTTAATTAGTCATAACTGCCAACTCACAAGTGAGCATCGTTTGTTCAACATAAAGGAGGAAAAGTATTTTATAGCACAATAAATCAAAATATTTTTGATGTTGTTGGAAACTTATATTGAAACAATAAATTTGCAATTTTGGATAGTTTTAGTGTGTCACGTATCATATAACAAGTTGAAACAGCTCAATTAGTTGGGGGAAATTAAGTTGTTAATTGAGTAATTATGTTTTTGTTCACACATACACTCAATTTAATTTACACGATTAGTGTTTTATAGCTGAAGTTTTTGTTTTTAGACATGAAGGAGTGAAAAAATTATAAACAAGCACTGTTTAGATATTAAACTTTGTTATGTCATTAACTTTCTTAAAAATACAAAACTTTCAAAATTCATAAGAAAATATTAAAAATACAAAACTTTCAAAATTCATAAAAAAACATACAATTTGTAATAAATTTATTTTGTATGACATGTTGTTGGAATTTTATTTATTTTTAGAAAAATGTGTTTCTCAAATCACAACTCGGTCACTTTTGCTCTTAAAATTTAATACAAACTTTTTGTATTATTTTTAAAAATTTATCATGTGAATTTCAAAAAATCGAATTTATATTTGTTAGTCGAAAAAGTATTTTCGTATTTTGTCAGTAGAAGTCGAAAAGACTTTTTCTACTATCCAATATTTGAAAATGTGCTCCGAAAATTTAAAGTTGACCCCACAAGCAGCTTCGGAGAACTGAAACTGATCGAGTTGAAATTTGAACGTGAACTCCTTAGAATTAATTGTCAGATAATGATCGAAAAAAATAAGATTTTATATAATTCTTTCGATTTTTAAGCCTTTTTGAGCTATTTTTTCACAAAAAACGATTTTTTAGGCAGCCGCCATTTTTTAAAATCAAAATTTTGACCAGTTCTGCGAACACTAGAACATCATCAATTGTAATAATAAATTTATTTTGGTTTCTGGAGATCGGCTACGGCTCAAAAGTTGTCAAAATTTTTATTTTTTTTTTAATAAAATATTAAAAAAAAAAATTACGAAAAACGCTATTTTTCTGAGTTTTTTATTTTATTATTTTTATTTTTTTTTAATAAAATATCTTAAAAAAAAAATTACAAAAAACGTTATTTTTCTGAGTTTCAAGTGGCTATAGTCCCTTAAATTAGAAGGACATACTCAGTTCTTTTACTATTCTTCTAAAATTTGCAATATTCGAAAATAATTAGCTTCCGGAAAACTCAAAAAATGCGCTCATATTTAACATTTTTTTTTTAGCTAAGACATATTTTTCTTAAGAAGATAAATTCTAAGATTAAATTAAAGTAAATTTAGAGAAATGTGCTTTCATTAACCTGTGTAGATTCTCCCGAGCAGTAATTTTTCGCCTTTTTAAATTTTATTGGCTCCAAATATATTTCAAGACCATTACTTTGTTACATGATTCAAAAACTCCCTAATAACTTAGAATATAGTTTTGTGCTTGCAACTCTCACTGCTAAGACAATGCAGAATATCATTAAATTTCATTTTCAAAGAAATAAAACAAATTTGAACTACTCTGATCTGATCATTATCAGCGTCAGCTTTAAACAAAAAACCGTAAATGCGCATGCTGACCGCTGGCTTTTCGCAGCTAAAAACTTGCAAATGGCTTGTGTAATGAAAAACTCGTTAAATATGAGCAGAAGAAGTGGCAATAAACTCTCGATTTACCTATATTTTTGCAGAGGCATGCATTTTCTTTTACGCATCAATAAAAACAAAGGCTCAAAGTTACTCATACGCCACCATGCACCAGTCGCTGAATATATGCTACATAGTTTCATGCACTACTCGCTACTTATACCACACGTAAAAGGTTTGTCACAAATATTTTACTTACTACACTTACATATGTAAGCAATGTTAAGATAGTGCTGACAGACCTGCATACACACTTATATGCATAACTCTTTAAATTTACAGCATTTGCATTAAATGCAGCTAGCTTAGCCAATAAGTAGCGCGTTCAAGTTACTAATTTACCTACGTCATGCTTCTTAGAAATCTGTTTTTCCTATTCTTTGACTTTAATGGTAATTTCAATGCCAATTTTTATAGCGTTCACTCCCCACCATAAAGCCGCGTGATTGCTTTAGAGCAGTTACTTTCGCTAACAGTGCTTGTATGCAGTTTGTGCCATAAAATTGTGCACTCTTTAAAAAGCATAAAATCGAAATTTTGGACGCTCGATATGTATTGCCACAAACACACATACATACTTGTGCTCTCATATAGATATATATGTATATACATATATACTTTTCGTAAGACTTGAAGTAAACAAGTGCAAATCTACTTAATTTGGTTCTTGCAAAACCAAAACGGTGCTTAAAGTCTAATCAACTTTTCATACGAGCGTATACATATTGGAAATGAAGGAAAGACATTCATGCATGCATGCTTACTTTTATAGTGCACTGTATGCCATGTACTTGTATTAATAATGCATGTTAACGCACATATGCTGCGGTGTAACTTTAGCACTCGTTCGAGTTGTGCTTCTTTCGCCTCATTTACTGCCACACATACTCACACGTATGTATGTATATACATGTAATCATTAAACTAGGGTATGAAAAAGAAAATAAAGTCATTTGGTAATAACGGCAGCGTGCACGAGACCTAGCATTAAATTTCTTACTTACTTGTTAGCCCTTACTGTTTATTCATGTGGCTTCAAATATATCATTATTACACGAGTTCAACACAATGAAACAGCATTGCGTGCATTTGTCGTAAACCAAACTAAGCACCCATACATACCAACATACATATATGTATGTACTATATGTGCATTTTATGTTTATATAACCGGATAAATAAAAGGTTTACTGCAGTGAAATCGACTGTGAGAGAGCTAAGGTGTAATGTGCTCGACGGTTGAAATTCTTAGCTTAATGTTCATTAGGATTTTTTTCTAAAGAAAGTTTATGAAAATTAAACTCGAGAACTCGATATTCAAAGAGACGAGTATTTTAAATTAAAAAGTGGCTTTTCACAAAATCTGCCACTAAATACTAATCCTAATCAAAACCTGAGCTGTTGCTGCTTACTAGGAACACATCACGCTGGAGGTGAACACATAAGTGCACTCAGAAGCTATCCAAATGGCAAAAACTCTAAGATATTTTGGTATAAGAATGGCTAACAAACTTGAGGTACTCAGTTCAAATCCAGCAAGCTGCTAATATTACTATCAAAACTTAAGGCAAATACCGTAGGTCGACTTGCAAGCAGAAAGCAAATACTCATGAACACAACACAGTCAATTTTATAAAGGGTTTGCCCGGAAAGTAATAGGACTGATTTTCTGCCGACTGGATTCGGTAGAGGGCGTTCTTAGCTAACGAACGAGCGGCTGGTCATTTGGCTCCGAGAACATGGACAGTCAGGACAAATATTTTCGCGCGACGTTTTTCTGGAAGTGGTGCAAGCTGAAATACAACGTTCGTTAGAGCAGAGGCACGCGATTAAATTATTTGATATGATCAAACAAGCTTACCCCGATGTTGCTTTAGAAAGAAAGTTGTGTGTTTCGGTGGCACCAGCCCTTTTTGGAGGGCAGAGAACGGGTCGCTGATGAAGACCGTGCTGGGAGACCTGCGACTTCGATCAACACCAACAATGTGACATCGTCCACCATGAATTTGTTCTTCCTGAACAAACCGTCAACGCCAAGTTTTACGTGGAAATCACCAAGAGAAGGGTCAATGGGGTCCGACAAGACATCGCAGCCGATTGGAAGTTGCATCATGACAACGCCCCGGCTCACACCGCCTTTCTTGTGAACAGCTACCTAACCAAGGCCTGCATCCCAACGCTTCCGCAGCTGCCCTACAGCCCTGTCCGAGGGCCACGGACTTTTTGTTTCCTTGCCTGAAAAGGCCGATGAAACACAAACATTTTGAGACTACAGAGGAGATCCAAGCAGCATGCACCTCGGCTTTCAAGGCTATTCTGGAGAATGCCTTCCGTGACGCGTTCAATGCTTGGAAATCGCGCTGACAACGCTGCTTCGATGCAGAAGGAGCCTATTTTGAAAATTTTTAAAGAATTTTAACAATTGGTTCAATAAATTTTTTTAAGGGGGAGTCTGCTTTAGAAGCTTCAAAAAATCGATTTTTTTTTTTTTGCTTAAATCTCTTTAAAAACAATCTATGGATATGTCCCCAAAGTTTTAGATGGGAATTCGAAATATTTTCGGAGCTAGAAGGGAAATAGTGCAGATAGCAGATATATGAGCGATTGGGCAGAAAGCGAAAACTTTGACGCGCGATTTCTCTGTTTTTCATTTCTACGATTTTTCTTAATTGGCGGTCAGGATAGAAAAAAAGGAAACGTCCTATCGAAACGAATCAAAATGCGTTGTATTTGGAATTAAATTCTCTTCTAGGTGAACCTAAAATACATTGTATGTTTTAGTGGTGCGAAGACATCTTAAACCCTCCTTACATAAACAGAAACCTAACCTGAGGCAGAAAAATATATGAACTATCAAATCTTTCACATTGCATTTACGCCTAATTCCGTTAAAATACAAGAATTTGATTGTTTCCGATCCATTTGTGTGGTAACTACATACTATAAAGATCCATTGTCAATGATCTCGACATATTGGAAACTGCTTGGACAGAAAAGTACGTTTATGAATTTCAAATCTATGTCACAAAAATGAAAGTCTTCACAGAAATTGTAGAAGAAATGTGCAAATATTTTAACGAATGCTACCGGAAACTAACCTAACAATAAACAAGTTATAACCGCATAAGTCCGGCTACGACATTATCGCTAAATAATAAACTGAAGTTTTAAGAAATTAATATTAAGAACATCAAACTCTTAACAACCGTTTTATCTTTTCGGCAAAGCATTTCTAAACGAGCATGTCTAAATTAGACGCAATCATTGTTGAAAATTTTCGTTTCGAAAGCTATTAAAATGATATTCGATGCGCTTGTTTAGCTATTACGTATCCAGCGGAAGCAGCAGGAGGAAAAAATAAAACTAGCACGCGAAACTTATTTAACATTCATTTTTCATTGTCAACAGCGTTCACGGAATTTAGCTGACGAAAATAACGTAAATGTTTACCGGCAAGTTTCCTTATTGTTTACACACAATGGACGACGTTTCTGCTGGTTTTTTTCACCGTAATTTGTTTTTATTTCCTACCTTTATTATGGTTGCAATATCAAGTTTATTTTCGTTAGTCATTTGTAAGCGCACTTGTGGTGGCTTTTTGCGGCACGGACTTCATTGTCATTCAGAAATGTGGAGGTTGCGTGATACCCAAGACAGGACAGCATGGAATTTTACATGTTTTATAGTTGACAAAAATATGTATATTGTATATACGATAGATCCAACTGTTTCTTCTCTTTAATAAAAATGGAATTCCATGGGTAGTGCTAACTTGTCACTTAAAGTTTAGAATCTCGCTTCTAGAACCCCTAGAGTTATCACAAGAAATTCTGAAGCTCTTGTGTTGCTAAATCATCGAGCCCAGCATAGACATTTTTTTTACAGGAAAACCGTCTTAAAAGCGCTGTGAACAAATTAATATCATTAGAGTACTATTAGGCTGAGTAAAACTTTTCCTTGAACTACCTGATAGGCTAGTCCATGTTGACCAATGCTCTAAATCTGCGGAGATCATCCGAATTTATTTATCATTTTGAAAATTTTCTTCAAAAAAGAAGTTCAGTTTCGCAAGAATTTGTTTCCCACTATTTTCTTGAGATCTGAGGATAGAAAAAACAGACGATGCGAAGTTTTTTTTATGTTCTCGTCCATAATACCTGCTTTGGACGTCCACCCGACTCGCATGGCCTGTTCAGATTTTCTCAAAAACAACTGAGTTCCATGAGAAGTGCTTACTTACCACTTCAAGTTTAGAATCTCTTTACCGAAAAAAATTCTAAAACTCTTGGTCCACTAAATCATCCAGCCCAGCATAGACATTTTTGTAAAAAGAAACCTTCTTAAGAGCGCTACAAGCTAATAAATATTGTAATCCTTGGAACAACTCATCTGAGTAAACGTTTTTTTTAACTACGTCAGCTAGTCCAAAATTTATTGATGAATGCTATTAATCAGCGGCTATCTACCAAATTGAAATTTTGCTTCAAAAATGGTCTCAGTTTCGATGATTTTTTATGGACTATTTTCTAGAGTTCTAAAAATAATAAAAAATAGTCTTTGTTAGATTTTTTGTAAGTTATCGTCTGTATCCCCTTTTTGAACTTTTTGAACTTCCACTGGGCTAATTGGCTTCGATAGTCGCATGGCCTGTTCGGAATTTATAAAACCACTTCGCCTGGTGAAGAGCTCGGAATACAAAAAAATACGCATTCGAAATCTAATGACAAGAGAGTGACAAGAGACACGGTAGAAAATTTGGAATCTGCTTGGTATTTTCAAAGCTTACTTGTGGTAATTACAAATAATATTATGAAAAAGTGGATCTGGTTCTGACCGATTTCACCTTTATTTTACAAGACGAATGCAAATTTTTCTTAAAGACTAAGTAAGCTTACATTCAGAATAAAAGATAACAGTTGATTAAAGAGAATTTCATTGTAGTGTAAATAAAAAGATCTTACTTAAGTAAAGAGAATAATTTGGACTAACTGGTCCAAATATCAATTGGGGTAAAGTAAGGGTAGTAATATATAACTAAATTCTATATTATTTGATAACAATGAAATTATAATTGTTACAAAAGGATAAAAATAAATTAAAAAATTAGAAATTTCCATTCTTTTCTGTCTTCGAATAATGCCTTAAAATTATTTTGGTGGAAATAACTCCCACTTTTGTACTAAGTTTTCATTTAATGAAGTGGTGCAGTTGACCTCCCATATAAACTCCTACAATTTCATTTTAAGGCAAACGCCTTGCGGCATGTAAAAATAGAATTAACAAAAGAAGAATCAGGAAAAGTAACTCGAAGTAAGTGTATGTACACACATACATACACGAGCATATATATTTTTACTACCAAGCCAATGTACTCAAGTGCTAATTAGCCTTATACGATTCCAATTGCTGATATTTGATACTGTATGCATGTTTCTCAGTAAGTAATCGAATAAGAGAGAATTCAATTTGCCTTGAGGCAATAAGTTATGGCGCCTTAAAATTAATGCGCACATATATCTGTAAATTATTGTAACACAAAATTAAAGTGATTATACATCATATAGCACATACATACATACATATATAAAATATCAATATAAATATAAATATTGGCTAGTCGAAAAAGTATTTTCGTATTTTGTCAATAGATGTCGTTGCAGGCGTATATCTCCAGTTGAAGTTTAATTAGAAATACGAAAATACTTTTTCGACAACCCAATTTAAATATAAATATAAATTTAAAACATTTTCATGATAATTAAGAAAAAATTATTAAAAAAAAATATTTATATTTTTTGATTGAAATAAAAAAAATGGAAATATTTATAAATATTATAAAATAATTAATTTTAACTTTTTATAGACTTTTTCGTATTTTTTAAAAAATTTAATGAAATTACACATTAAAATTATTGCACATAATTTTCAAAATCTTTATCATTAAACAACTTTCTATTGCATATTAATGTCTAAATATTGAAATTGCCACAGATGCCCATAGATTTATGGGCCATTCCACCATTAATTGGGCACAGCTCAATAATTTTCCACATGCACGCTAAATTGTGAAATATTCACTTAATTATGGTTATAAAAATGGCTGAAACACATTGTTGAGATATGAGCAGTGCATGTTGATAGATTAGCAACAGAATGTATATATGTAAAACAGAGATTTTGAAAACACCAGAGCGGGCAATAAATGAATGTATACACCATTTGGTAAAATTGTAAAATTTTTGTTTTAGTAGATTGGATTACTTTTAAATTACATTGTATGCAGAGTAGAAATCTGTGTTTATGCAAAGCAACAAGACAAATGCAAATTTACACCTCTCATAATAAATTGCTAAACGAACTAGTTGTTCTATGAAAATTGGTGGCCCTGCATGTACGAAAAATTTAGTTAAATTCGAACGAGGAATGCTGTTATTCGAGAAAATTATGGTAGCTATACATTCTCTCAAATACGTACCCGCTGAGAATATTTCAACAATTTTTTTTTCCCAGGTTGCCACAACTGTCAGTCACTATTCAGCCAATTTTTATTGCTGAAACCATTTGGTGATTCAACCATGTCGAAAACTCAAGTTTACGATTGGTATAAATCGTTCAAAGAGGGGCGAGAAGAAGTGAACGATTTGCCACGTTCAGGACGGCCTGCGACCTCTTCAACTGAAGAAAACGGCGACAAAATAAAGGAAATGGTGCTCGAAATTCGTCATTATAGTTTGCGAGAGATAGCCCAAATAATGGACATGTCTCATCATATTTTGATTGATGTTTTCGGTATGCGGAAAGTCGCAGCGTCGCAAGAGACCAGATTTGTGGCGGAACAATAGTTGAATTTTGCACTACGATAATGCACCAGCTTACAAAGCGATCATTGTGAACAAGTTTTTGAACAAAAATTTAACAAATAACATCAAACAACCACCGTACTCTCCAGATATGGACCCGTGTGACTTTTTCCTGTTTCCAAAACTCAAATAACAACTTCGTGGAACCCGTTTTGAGAGCATTAAAGACATCAAGACTAATTCGCAAGGAGAACTGAAGGCCATCCCGGAATATAGCTTTAAAAAGTGTTTCGATGATTGGATTGTTCGTTGGAAGAAGTGTATTGTCTCAGAATATAATAAATTTAGATGACATTATGATATGTGTTTGTGTTTTATTTCAAATAAGTTGTTTGTGTTTTATTTAAAATTTCCGGGTACTTATTTGACAGAATGTACATATTAGGTTGTTTATATAAAACTAACTATAGGTTAAGCTACTAAACAATTTCTGTTATTTTTATGATTTTTATTTGATAAATAATATTTTTAACTATTTTTTAAGACTAAACAATTAATCTGTATGTCAGATGCATTGTAAAAGTTACTCTCGCTGACGTCAAAAAATTTATTAATTAACTTTTATTAAAAAGAGATAACATTATTCTATTTATATGCAAAATTTTTATGAAAAAAATTGCTTTTTTATTCATAATATTTCAGTGGAATTCCTCATAACCGGACAACCACCGTAGCACCATCCGGCTGAGGGAGCTGTCCATATATGAGGACGTAGCAAAAATGCGTGTTTAAAATGAAGCTGCAACTCAGAACTATATTTCTGTTGAATTAATAAATGCGAGCCAATGTCAGCCAGAAGTGAATAACTGACAATTATCGCATTAGTGTCCATTGAGCCACCGCCAACCAGACGGCGCCAGCGCAAGACAATTTTTTTTGTTGTGATTATTTTGTGTGTGGTTCTCAAAAAAACTGTCAAAAAACTCCAAAAATTAAAAATAATAAGGAAGGACCGAGTTCGTTTATAACCGAATATTTCATACTCTTGCGACTTGCAAGGATTGAAGCCAGAGAAGTACCTTCATATTGGGTAAATGGAGGCTAAGAGAAATATTGACCCGATTCAAGCCATTTGTAACACACAGTCATACTATTATCAAGACCTAACAAAAACGACCAATTATTTGAGTAAAATTCAACTTTTTCAAAACGCCGTCATTTATTACAAAATTATCTTTTTTCAATTTTAAAATTAAAACTATTAAACAAATATGATTATCCATGCCTTCCTCTATTTAGAAAATTATTTAAGACCATATATCTTTACGACTTTTTTTTTGTGAACAACAAATCAAAACAAATTAAAAATGAAAACAAAGTTCACTAAATCAGTTTCTCACATTTTTTTATGTTTATTTACTTTTACATGTTGTTCTTCGAATCAAAAATTGTATATCCTGCGCGTGTTCATACATAATGCATGTGGCACGGAAATTCAACCGACATACCTACTTATATAACTACAAGAGAACCAAATCACGCATGGTCTTTCCTCCTCTCTGAGCTTACTCACCATTACATCACTGCCTATAGTGCAACGAACAAGCAACAACAAAATTTGGAAAAACAAATATTTTCAATTACAAAACTTGATGGCTTGCCAAAATCATAACGTGCGCGTATAAAGTTCGAAAAATTTGTTTTTGTTTATTATTTATGCTTTGTTTTTAACGCAACTACTTTATGTTTCCGATTTTCGTCCGTGAACTTGGTATAGCATAGACAACTCTGATGAGTGCTCACTTTTAATTAAAAATGTGAGGGTGAGCATGCTGTGTAGTTCCTTCAATCAGAAGAATCATTATTGCCAGCCGTTTGAGACCATTATAGTAAATAGCTGCTATACAAAGTGAACGATCGGAATCAAGTGCTTGTATGGAAACCGTCTACCTTATTTCATGATAAGTATGTCAACCAGATCGGTTGGAGAATGTAGCTTTTAGAAGTAGCTCGATCTCAGCATCCATCGTACTTTAAGCTGAAACTTTGAAAAAGTGGGTATATTTCATTTCAGAAAATCCAAACTGATTTTAGCTCTTGAATAATATTAGTATGAAAATGTTGTTGGTATTTGTTTCAAAGTTGGCAACTTGAGTAGCTCCTACCTGGAACTTGCATATATTACGTTTACAACGAAATGGCCAACAATATGCGAGATGCGTGTGTGTTTGTTCCCACGCATGGGCAACATAAAGTTAGCGTCGCTATTTTTTCATTAACTCCAGTATTTGTGTATTTGTGTATGTATACCTTCCGCTTGATTGCCTTTGATGGTGATTTTTTACTTGCTCCTTCCTGGATGATGCTGCTATTCTAGTAGTACAGTGACTATGAATTTCATATGTTTACGTACACACACACATCTGCATATCGGCAATGATTTTTCATTGTGCTCTTGACAGCTCAATTTAACCACAGTACAAATTTAGCAATTTTTCAATTAGTTCTACTATTTTCGAACTGAAAATGTACACAAACGTCTAATGTTTGAAAGCCTGTTGATGGATGGTTAAAGACCGTTATAGTAGTGGAATACAGTAACACTGGAGAGTGTCTAACAATGTGTGGTCAACGGCTGGTTTAGAAGTTTATGTATACTTATAACGGGTGATCCAATATGGGTACTTCTTTGAATAGCACTTATTATTAGATAATATTCGACCGAATAGACCACGTCCAGCTTGCAATGAAGAAAATATAGCAGCCGTAGCTGAGAGCGTACTCGAAAACCGTGGAGAGTCGATTCGGAGCCGTTCGCAGCAACTCGGACTGACGTATGGAACCACTTGGCGCATTTTACGTCGAGATCTTAAATCAAAAGCGTAAAAAATATAGCTTGTGCAAGAACTGAAGCCCCTCGACTTCTCCAAGCGACATCAAATATATCCGACGTTTTCGAGCCAAATTTTGTTCATCGACGAGGCCCATTTCTGGTACAATGGATATATAAACAAGTAAAATTGACGCATTTGGGACGAAGAGCAAGCTGAAGAGATTCAAGAACTGCCATTTAATTCAGAAAAAACGGGTTGGTGTGGTTTGTGGGCCAGTGTAATCATCGGTCCATATTTCTTCAAAAATGATGCCGGTGAGAATGTAACCATCAATGGCACCCGTTATCGTCCCTTGATAACCGACTATTTGATGCATGGCATTGAAGCTCGTGATCTCGGCGACATTTGGTTTCAACATGATGATGCTACATACCACACATCGCATCAATTAAGGGATTTATTGAGAAAACACTTCGGTGAGCAGATAATTTGACGTTTTGAGCCGGTCGTGTTTGGTTTCCGTGTTTTTTCTTCACTAAAGTAGGGAACCTCGAAATGTATCACCCATGTTATGTATGAGCTTTGGTCTAAGGTTTCTTCTACATTTTTCCTTTTCAATAACCGTGTTGAAACTTCATTTTTTTTACCGAGGTTCTCTTAATCAAATCTGATTTCCTCTCCTTGAATTATATTTGAATGCAATTATGTGGCAATTTTGGCCTCGCATTTTAAATGGCGTTCCAATCGATTCTGTAGTTGGTATTGTTCAACAGGAAAAGAAAAAGATCTTATAGTAAAGACAAACGCTAGGTTCTGATCTTGATTTCTTCACCTCTCAAGGCCGAGAAAAAGTCATCAACAACAAATGCTTTATAGAATCAAACTAGTGAAATCGAAAGCTTTATAGAGCTTTTTCTTTAACAAAAAGCACAAAAAGCTTCCTTGCTTAACTTAAACAGCGCTTTCACTTTGGTTTGCATGCCAATTCTATACGATTGGCGTTCTTATTAAAGTTTTAAATATTATTTCATGTACCATGCTTCCCAAGTAGCCAATATCACGAACTCTGTATGTTCATAAAAATCAAACATTGTCTTCTTTTGAATAAATATATAAAATCTTCACGCTGCGCTACGGTTAAGTGTGACAACCTCACATGTTTATTACCGTTTCAATCATTTTTTTCGCTGATTCCTGCATTTTTCACTCTGCCGCATAATAATGAACTGAATCGAGTTCGACTTCAGCGAATTTTCATCCGTCAACAGCACTTCAGGCGTGCCTGGCGTCCAACGCATCGGTATGATTTTCGAGCTTTTCTTGTGAAAGAGATTCAAGTGGCTTTGCTTGATTTGATTTTCGCTTTATATATTTTATAATTGCTAGTACGAGGACAGTTGGTTGAAACGGTACATCGGGTCATCGAAAACAGCATATTTGGCATATTTTAGTATTTTACGATCAAAAGGTCATCAAATCGTCGAATAACAACTCAAGCTATTGCTGAAAGATTAGATTTGTGGAACGCGATAAACACATGAAATGTCTAGGATTAATTTCGGAGCTTGATACATAGGTTCTTACAGAACGCGACTTTGCTTGGTCGAGACTGTGATTTGCTTATCAAAGAAACAATCCATTTTTCAAGCACTTTGTTACTGGCGACGAAAAGTGAGTTGCTCACAATAATGTAAAGCGCAAGAAATCCTGGTCTAATCAGGATAAGCCAGCTCGAACCACTTCGAAGGCCGATAGTGTTCAAAAAAGTTTCTGTTGTCTGTTTCATGAGATTTCAAACGGATCGTTTATTTTCAGATTTTCTCCGACAATACGTCGATTAATTCTCGAGTGTATTGTGCTCAGCTGGACAAATTTGAAGAGAAGAAAAGGTCAAAAATGATCAATAGAAAGGGTGTAGTTTCCACTACGATAATGTCCAACCTCATATAAGTTTAATGATTCGCCAAAAAGTGTTTCAGTTTGCATGAGATGTGCTACTGCAACCACCATATGCATCAGACCTAACTAATATGGACTATTATTTACTCCGATCTCTGCAAAATTTGTTTGTATGCGAGAATATTTACCTTAATTCAGGACGTCAAAAAGCACTTAGATCAGTTTTTTGGCTCCAAGCATCAAAAATTGTATGAGCGTGGATTTCAAAGGTTGGCAAAAGATATTGAATCAAATCATAAAAAGCTTTACACAATAAAGAAATCGTGTGCGAATTGCACTAAAAACAATAACAAAGTGAACAACCCAATAAAATATTTTTAAGGCATACATCTAATGTGATAGCTTAAAGAGAGAGGATTTTCGGGAATTAAAAAATACCTATAAAAATTATTTTAAAAGTATAAGTTCATATAAGTATTTACACATATTCTAAAAATACAGTGTAAAATTTTTAAAGAAAAAAATGTAATATTCTCAAGTTACAAGCGACCATCGACGGCGCTAAAAACAGGTTCTCCACTGCTGCAGTAAAAAACTGTCTCTATCAGACGATATTATCCGTACAATGACCTACGGTCGAAAAGTATCAAAATTTTACAAAGTAACGGCATTTAAAAAAAATATAACTTTACTCAACATTTTTATCGTTTTTGTGCTGCCAGATCAAAAAATTAGTAGTTCATTGTATGAAGAAATATATGCATAACATGCAGTTAGTGATCGGGTATTTTGTCTCTGAGTATTCAGTCAAACAAATTTAAAAATGTATTTTGGAGCAAAACTCATTTAAAGATGGAGTTGATTGGCTGCACTTCACAGGCTTGTTACTAATAAAAATATTTGATATATCGCCTTAAAATTTCAATATGTTATTTGTAAAGCTATAACCTATCATGTAGCAAATAATTAAGCTAAGTCGATACAATAAATTGATTTGGTTATGAAGTGTATTATGTCTGTCTGCTTAAGAGCAAAACATGCTCTCAGTTTTATATAGAACCAAATGCGTCTATCCCCAGTCTATCAAGAATTGACACCTACCGCTCACAGTGTTGCATTTAAGATTATGTCATACATTATCGACTCCATCAATCCTTGTCATATTGATATTTTCTACAAAGTCATGCCAGCAAATTGAGCGATTTATTGCGCGTTGATAAAATTTCAACGGATGCAGGAGGCTCACACTACTTTGCTGACGTATGTACATAAAAGTACTGCGTAGTTTAAATGCATTTAGAAGCCTAAGAATGTTAAATTAAATACATTAAAAAATACTATTAATATTTACTGCAAAATATACTTACTTAAGAAATATATACATACATATATTAAATATTAGAGACTTAAGTGCGCAAGAAAACTTACTTTAATGCGCAAATTCCTGGTATTCATATTAAGTAATATCTTTTATAAAATAACTGTATTTATAACTTTCTCCAATTCAAGGCCAATGGCACTTCATAATGATATACACACATGTTCTCATGTCCTACCTATCAACCGTTGTATTGTTTATATGCGTACAAGCCGGCGCCATAGTGAACTTAAACGAACCCTGGGGAAAAGCCGACCAACCGACTATCTTTGCTGGTATTTGTAATTATATAGCGTGTCAATAGACAATGACTTCAATGGCAATTATCGCAAAAGCAAGTGTTTTTTATACCCTGCATGCTGTATCAATTCGTGTAGCACAACAATTGTTCGCTCGCTTCCATTCTGGAAATTTCGTTGTAAAAGATGCACCTCGCTCTGGTCGACCTATCGTTGAAAAAGTCGATGAAAATATGGAAAAGATTGTCCAGGACCGTCACATAAGCAGCCATGACATCGCTAAGAAACTTAACATTCATCACCAAACGGTTTTGAACCATTTAAGAAAGGCTGTCTACCATAAAATGTTCGATGCTTGGGTACCACATGAATTGTCTGTGTTAAACGTAATGGATCGAAATAACATCTGCGATTCTTTGCTGAAATGAAAAGAAATCGAAACATTCTTAAGGAGAATGGTAACAGGAGACGAAAAGTGGATCAAATACGACAATAATGTGTAAAAAAAGGTCATGGTCCAAGCGTGGTGAAGCTCAAAAAATGGTCGCAAAGCCAGGATTGACGCCTCGAAAGGTTATGAAGGCTATGCTGAGTGTTTGATGGGATTGGAAAGGAATCATCCACTTTGAGCTGCTTCAGCCTGGTCGAGCGATTGATTCTACATTTTACTGTCAACAATTGAGTCTTGCTTGAGTCTTTCTAGTTTTTAAATAGATTTTATTACTTATTGTAAGGCTTTAAGAAAAAGCAGATTCAATAAATAAAATAATTTTGAAAAAAAAAACAATTGATCAAATTGAAGCAAGCAATCGAAAAAAACGGCCAGAACTGATCAACAAAAAGGGTTTCGTCTTCCATCAGGACAACGCTAGACCACACACATTTTTAATGACTCGGCAAAAACTGGGAGAACTTGGCTGGGAAGTTTTGATCCATCCACCATATAGCACTGACCTTGCACCATCGGACTACCATTTTTTTCGGTTAATGCAGAGCTCCCTTAATGGAGTAATGTTGGCTTCAAGAGAAGCCTGTGAAAATTATTTATCGCAGTTTTTCGTCGAGAAACCAGAAAATTTTTACGCTGATGGAATAATGTCTCTAGCGGAAAAATGGCAAAAAGTGGTCGACCAAAATGGTACATTATAAATATAAAAACAAAATAACTTGAAGTTTGATTAGAAATACGAAAAGACTTTTTCGACTACCCAATATATAAATGATCGCCGTAACCAGCTGAGTCGATTTAGCCATGCCCATCTGTCTGTATATACGCGAACTAATCTCACAGCTTTGAGATATCGATCGGAAATTTCACACACGTCTCCAATAAGCTGCTCATTTGTCGAAATCGCCGATATCGGACCACTATAGCATATAGCTACCATAAAAACTGATCGCTCAAGAGGTATTTGTATGGAAAACTTTTTTATTTGACAAGATATCTTCAACAAACTAGGGCTAAGTTATGGCCTAAGGCAACGCTATATTCTCCAAATATATTGCTTAGATCGGACCACTGTAGCATATAGCTGCCATACAAACTGAACGATCAAAACCAAGCAAAACATGTTTTATACCCTATTATGCTATAAGAAATGCAGTTGTGTAGGGTATTATAGCTTTAGTGCAACCGAAATGAACGTTTTTTCTTGTTCTTTCTTTGGCACCGCCCCATTAAATGTGCCAACTGTTGCTTGTTCAATCAAAACAAAAGTCAAGACAACGCTGTGCGTTTGCTACCGCAAGTGACGTAAAGCAATCATTGGTGTCTTTTGGCTTAGAGAATTTCATGCTGTTGTTGTTGTCAATTTCATGCCACTTTATCATTATTATTATTTGTGCATGTTTGCTGGTCGACTTTGTATGTTTTCCTGCAGCTTTGCCGCCGCACGCCGCTGTTCAATTAGCTTATTCGAAATTGTTGCGACAGCGGCGAAGGAATCGTCACAAAGTCATCATTATGTTGACAATATAACGCACTCTGTATGTGTGTGTGTGTGTGCTAGGAGTACTTCTAGTTCTTCAGCAAACTTAGCTCTAAGTTAATAGTGGAAATTTGAGTGAAATTGGCAGTTGCCTACCTTTGTTTTTTATGTATGTATGTATGTAGTACGCAGGTGTTTGTCATCAAATGTCAATGTTTGTAATTACCGTTAACTTTACAACCTTCAAGGTCAATAAATTCTAGTAAGGTTAAATTTCAAATAGAAATTAGAGAATTTGATGAGCGTTCTTCTATTTATTATATTTTGTGTTCTTGCTTTCGTCGTTGTTGCAGGCCTCAACAAAATGGCTTTTGACATTGACACAGCATGACCTTATGATTACAGGTCCTTTGTATATAAACGCCTACGCAAAACTATTAAATATATTAATTATGTGTTCCTCCTTCTGCTGTGGACGAGCTTCGGAAGCTTTACAATACTAATAACAGTTTTACCTAAGTTTCTCTCTCTTCATATGCATGAGACTCCACAAATATAGATTTTTCTTTTCATTTTGTTTGCATAAACCGTTATTATAGCAGTAGTATATACGTTGTTGCTGTTGTAGCAGCAGAAAACATTCCCAAAACACGTTAGATGAATGCTCTCGTTTGGAAAGTCCTTGGCCGAAATTAATACGGGTCCATTTCAGCATGGTAGGAACAATTCAAATGCATGGGGGTGGATTACTTTTCAGCTGAAAGACTCCTTTGCCACTTTTTGAACATATGAAGTCCACAAAAACTGAAAACACATCATCTGAATGCGTATATGTACAAATATCTAACTCTAGACTTTGATGATCCATTACAAACTTGATGATGTGAGTACCAGATTTAGGTTCAAATTCCGATGGTAGAAAAATATAAAATTTCCCGCATCGGTTAAAAACATCCCCGAGCATAATAAGATAGCTTCTTATCGACATATAATAGGTATAAATATTCATTATCAATTTCAAGGGCTAAAGTTAGAAACATACGCAAAATAAAGTACAGTAAATACGTCCAAGCATATCACCTCTGAAAAGTTGAATATTAATTTCAAAGTGAATCTTTAAAGCAAATCATGTGTGGAACCATATTCAATTTCTGCCTCAAAAATGTAATAAATTCGCCTCAGTGGCATCTGTAATGGTTTTGAATTCTTGCATAAGAGAGATATCTTAAAAGGCACGACCTAATGATGCTTGAAATAAGCTTAGTTTCGAACTTATAAGGCAAATATTTCGATTATGGAGACTAACTTCAAAAACCGAAAAACTGAATTGGTTCAGTCCAATACCCAGAAAAAATGAAATTTTTGTCGCAAAGTGTATTGAATGCCAGTCAGTCAAGTTTTTATGCTCTTAACTTGGTAGGTACACATTTTTATGTCACATACTGGTATATATATTAGCCAAAGTTGTAATCTATAAAAACAGTATAAAAACTCAGAACACAATCACACACCAATTCCAGAATGGTAATTTAAGCTCTTGCATAGGGTAATTACTGACTAAAAAATTTTAAATGTAATATATGTATGTATATAATATGTATACACAAAGATATTGAAAAGCTATGTTTTTTATGTTTAAAAATTTCAATACAAAAATTTTAGAAAATTCAATTACAATATTTTTCTGTACAAAATTTTAAAAAAATTTTCAAATAAAAAAATGTTATGATTTTTAAAAAATGTTCAATACAAAAACTTTCAAAGATTTTTCAATACTTAAACTTTAAAAAATTTTAATGTTTTCAAAGCAAGAATCAACAAAATTTTGCAATACAAAACTTTCGAAATTTCAAAAAAGTTTTAATTACAATATTTTTCAGTAGAAACATTTGCAAAATTTTTTCAAATCAATATGTTTCAAATAAAAAAAATTCAATACAAAAACTCAAAAAAATAATTCAGCACAAAAATTTTCAAAATTTTTTCTATGCAGAAATTTTGAAATTTTTTCAATACAAAAATTTTTAAAGTTTTTCTACACAAGAACCTCCAAAAGTTTTCAATTGAAATATTTTCCAAATTTCCAAAAAGTTTTAATTACAATATTTTTCAAACATTTTCACAATTTTTTCAAAACAAAAAGTTTCAAATTTAAAAAAAAAAATTCAATACCTAAACTTTCAAAATCTTTTAATACAGAAATTTTCAAAATTTCCAAAAAGTTTGTTTTACAATATTCTCCTGTACAAACATTTTCACAATTTTTTCAAAACAAAAAGTTTCAAATTTAAAAAAAAAAATTCAATACCTAAACTTTCAAAATCTTTTAATACAGAAATTTTCAAAATTTCCAAAAAGTTTGTTTTACAATATTCTCCTGTACAAACATTTTCACAATTTTTTCAAAACAAAAAGTTTCAAAATTTAAAAAAAAATGTCAATACCTAAACTTTCAAAATCGTTCAATACAGAAATTTTCAAAATTTCCGAAAGATTTGTTTTACAATATTTTCCTGTAAAAACATTTTCACAATTTTTTCAAAACAAAAAGTTTCAAAATTAAAAAAAAAAAAATTCAATAAAGGGCTTTCAAAATTTTAAAAAATTTCAAACAAAAACTTTCAAAATTTTACGATACAAAAAATTTTTGTGCTGCATAAATTTAAAAATTTTTTTTTTTAATACAAAAATTTTTGAGTTTTTGTATTGAATTTTTTTTATTTGAAACATATTGATTTGAAAAAATTTATTTATGCCAAAAGATAATTTTCGATAAAAAACTTTCAGAAATTAAAAAAAAATTTAGCATCAAATATTTGTTATGTTTTTTGTGCAAAATGTAGAAAAAGTTCCAAAAAATTTATTATTTTGAATATTGAGTTTTCATAAAATTTCGGTGTTCAAGAGCCAACAATTTTTAGTAAAAAATTTTTTTAAATTTATTCGATACAAAAATTTTAAAAATTTTTTTGTTACAAACGATTTTCAGTAAAAAAATTTTCAAAATTTATTCGATACAAAAATTTTCAAAATTTTTTTGTTACAAACAAGTAAAGTTTTCAGTAAAAAAATTTTAAAATTTCTTTGGATACAAAAACTTTCAAAACTTTTTCGAAACAAAAAATTTTTGTGCTGCATAAATTTAAAAATTTTTTTTTTAATACAAAAATTTTACAACAATGAGTTTTATTTATGCCAAAAGATAATTTTCGATAAAAAACTTTCAGAAATTTAAAAAAAATTTGGCATCAAATATTTGTTATGTTTTTTGTGCAAAATGTAGAAAAAGTTCCAAAAAATTTATTATTTTGAATATTGAGTTTTCATAAAATTTCGGTGTTCAAGAGCCAACAATTTTTAGTAAAAAATTTTTTTAAATTTATTCGATACAAAAATTTTTTTGTTACAAACAATTTTCAGTAAAAAAATTTTCGAAATTTATTCGATACAAAAAAGTTCAAAAATTTTCAATTAAAAATAAAAACTTTCGAAATTTCCAAAATTTTTGAATTGCAATATTGAGTTTTATTTATTCCAAATATATTTAAAAATAATAAAATTATGTTGTTGTTTTTCTTAAATTTCGTGTAAATATTCATTGAATTTTTGATAACAATTTTTTTGTTTTTTTGTAAATTAATTTCATAACCTTTTTTTTTATTTAATATGCATTTTTAATAAAAAAATTATTTTTTTTATTTTTTTTTGTACTCGAAATATATTAGACATATTTTAAGCATACTCACTTAAAATATCAATTAACACAGCGCACTTGAACTTTACACTAAATTCCGCTCATTATTCCATATATATGTACATACATACATATGTATGTATGTATGTGTATAAGCATTCACTTTTGATTTACAAGCTTGATGAAATTTATATTTGTGACCAAGAATTTATAGAATTTATAATCAATTTTAGCACAACGCACGCTTGCCGCCAATTCAACAAACAAAAATTAAATATGTACGTACATATGTATGTGTACTGCTCACCAAAAATACGGCTTGGCGATTTATTCACTTAAATTGTTTTATTTTTATATTTTTTTGTTGTTATTTTGCAATTTTTAATAATTTTTTTCAAGTGTCGAAAGTAAATAGTATTAATAGAAGCGACATGTTCATACATGCACACGCACAAGAATTGGCAATTGCTCAAAAATATTCAAAATTAATTTTGAAAATTCCGCATAGCACTTTTTAGCAAATTTTATACACACGCTTCAGCAATTTTTTATGTTTTTATTTCATAAACTCAGAACCGTTATAACACAAATTTTGGCTGTGTGAGACACAATTGTTTCGCTTTTGCGCTTATTTTCGCTCTTGGCACGCGCGTAACCGGCTCATCACCGTGAAAGAAGTGCATTGATGAATGCCTCCGCGGCAACTGGCGCCAATAGCGCGAAACTGTGTGTGGAAAAGCGTGTTGCGATTATTTTGGAGTTTTCCACCAACGGTCCAGCTGAAACGCAGGCAATGGATTCGTGACACATGCCGATGCCGGCTACTGGTCGTGGCAGCATAGCTGGCGTGTGGAGTGCGCAGGTGCGTAAACAATTTCATTCATAATAATAAATTTCAAATTTGTAAATATTGCCAATGGCTTCGATGAGTAGCAACAACAAATTGCTGCAACAATGTTGCTGGGCAGCACGCACATACAGATTTACATGTTTGCTTAAGGAGGAGGTAAGGAATGGCAGTTTGGTAATTTATTTGTATTTTTGCGAGAGAGCTGCTGGTAAGCAGGTCGCCGACGTCACTTTCTGAGTATTACAAACTTCGTGGCAAACTTAATATGCCCTGTTCAGGGTATAAAAAATGAAGACAAGTTTTAGCGCAAGCAGGTGTATAAGTTCCCATGACCAAGTGCACTGTGGAAAATGTTGCATGGATAATATACACATGTACATATGTATGTATGTATGTATGTATGTATTTATGTATGTACATACGTATTTATGGACACGTGTTGGTGTTTGCAAACTTTAAGTACTTTTTAATACACATATACATATGTATGAATGTATGTAAATATTTGCGATTAGCACTCAGCAGAGCGACAACGGAAGGCACTTAAGCTCATTAAATTTCAAAAGTATCCGGCAATTGTTTAACTTTGAAAATCAAATACTACGCTAACACAACAAAAATGTTATATAAAATGTGCTAAATTCGATAAAAGTATATACACGTAATCAACGTATGCAAATTCAAAAGAATTAATACAAATAATATTAAAACGAAACAAACTATTAACAACATTTAAAGTATATTTATAATAAAGAACTACTTTCAGGCTAATTAAAATTCTGCAGCATTGAAACACTCTATTAAATATAAGAAATATTCGCACAGCCATTAAAATATTAATTTATTTACTACATATTTATTATTCTTATTTGTTTACATTTATACCGCGCGCCATCTGTCGCTCAAGCTTACACACACTATACACGTGAACACACTCAACTCAAGCAAGAACTCACCACGCGAAAATGAACGAGTACAACTTTATACAACATGGCGTACTCGTTGCAACTCCGTGACGTTTCGGCTGCTTCCGTCCATCTGTCTTTTTCGGCTTAAACTCGGTCGCTTAACAAAGGGCAAAATGGTATGTGACGTTAGAAAATCGTAAAAATGCAAAAACATCTACAAAGTAATGGAAAATTTGTGTTGTACAAAACGTAGAGAAAATATGCCTACACATTGTGCATTAAAATATGCTGTATTGAAAGCAAATTGTGCAAAATGTACATGGTTGCAAAAATCAATAAATAACTTCACAACTAGTACGACACAGATTTCCGATTTTTTTCGAACATGCACTCAATTATTTTATAATAATAATGTGTTTTACTCTGCTTTACAGTCGCTTGTGATACCAGATAAGTTCCAACACATTCTTCGTATTATGAATACGAACATCGATGGCAAACGTAAAGTCGGTATTGCCATGACCGCCATCAAGGGTGTGGGTCGCCGTTACTCCAATATTGTTTTGAAGAAGGCCGATGTTGATCTCACCAAACGCGCTGGTGAATGCACTGAGGAGGAGGTAATGTAACATAATATTTTTGTATCTATGCTAAACTAATCATCTGCTTTATTTTTTTTTAGGTTGACAAGATTGTCACCATCATTTCCAACCCTCTGCAATACAAAGTGCCCAACTGGTTCCTTAACAGACAAAAGGATATCATTGATGGCAAATACACCCAATTGACATCATCCAATTTGGATTCTAAATTGCGTGAAGATTTGGAACGTTTGAAGAAGATCCGCTCTCACCGTGGTCTTCGTCACTACTGGGGTCTGCGTGTGCGTGGTCAGCACACCAAGACAACCGGTCGTCGCGGACGCACTGTCGGTGTGTCGAAGAAGAAGTAAACAATTCTTCGATTGCCAATTGGTTTATTTTGTTTTATAAATTTCCTCCTGGCTCATACATATTCTTTCTTGGATATAAATGTGCTAAAAAGTGAAACTGAAAATATAATTTTTGATATGAATTCAGTAACATAAACAGATAATTAAATGTGAATAATTTAAACCAATTTTGTTGTGTTCTGTTAGTTACTCCAAAGGATATGGTGTGAGTTTTTGACTCTTACGGGTCGAATTGTAGGTTGTGAAGTGCTCAAGTGTTTGGTATAATTTTTGTGAGTAATAGCGAAATTAGAATGTAGATTTTGCTTATAAGACGATAATGGTCAGTGTTCAAATTTTTTTTCAATTTTTATCGTCTAACATTGTAGGAAGTAGAGATGAGTTGTTGGGTCAAATTGTTTTTGTTCCGTTTAATCGGTGGACCTTTATGGAATATAGCAGAAATTTTAATTTACAAAAAACTCGATATTTCTTAAGATTCGTAGTTAAATGAGGTAGGGAAAATACGCTCTAAAACAACAGTATTCGGAGCTGTTTAAATATAGAATTGTTTTGCTTTAAATTTATAAGTTACACTACATTACAAATAGTATTAGTAATAATATTTACATATGACATACATATCCATTTTAAAATACCGTTAACCCTGTGGAAAAAGTGCAATTCGGTATTTTATATAGTAGCGTTTGAAATGTTTTTCCTTACTGTTAAAATGTGGAAAACAAAATTAGTTCGAAATATGTAAATATGGTGTATAACAAAACAGGACAAGTCTCACCTAATATTGAGAATTATACCATATACAAAGTTAGATTATTTTACTATTCTGATTTGCTTCAAGCATTAAGCAATTTTTTGTTTGTATTATTCGTCAATCATTTTACATGATTGTTGAAAAAGGTGACCAGATGCCAATATTTATTGAAAATAAAATTCAGTCATAGGTGAATCAACAACCTGAATGAATTTTTTTTTTCAATAAATGTTATCATCTGGTCACCTACTTAAAGATGCAAAAATAAGGATAAAAATCGAGGTTTATTATAGAAGAGATAAAAAAATAAGAAACGGAATTTAAATTTTCCCAGCAACTAAAATTATTTTTTTCCTTGTGCTTTCTGATCTCGAGCAACATCTTCTAGCACTGTGTCTCGAAAGGTACGTTTGAAGACATTGCAATAATATGTAAAACAACAATATTTCCAAATATCCTACTTTGACGTCGTCGTCAGAGATTCCCAAAGCAAACGGAAGAGGAAGGGAGAGTTTAAGTCAGATATATGTATGTAGGTAGAAATATGAAAGAGATATGACAAAATAATCCATCGCAGAGGAAAACATCCATAGAATATTGAAGTGACATACTACGTCTCCTCTGTTGTTGCTGTTGTAATGACGAAAGTGAGCCACTACTTTTTGTATCGTTTGTAAACATTCACCAAAAAAACGTTAAGGAATGCTACCATGCTGACTGACCACGATCGGATAAAAATTCGTGTCCGTTTCGGTTACATATACCCAAATGTAGTAGGCACAAACCTTCTCAAGCCGCATTCGACGTCTAGTTCTTATTAGGGGGTTAAGCGCCGAAAGATATGCTTTTTGAATGAACGTGTAATTCATGAAACATATGTACACATACATATGTACATGTGTATGTTCGTTAATCATTTGCAATGAGTAAGTTAAGATAATCTGACATTTCATAAAATTATCCTCAGATTGTTATACATTGTCACTTTTAATATACTATGTACGGATATATATATAGATATACATATGTTTATATAAATATACAATTTAGTAATTTTTTTTATGTTTAACTTGAAAGCAATGCTCTCCAGTCCCATCAGCCTGCTGCTTGGTATCACTTAAATTGACTTGCGTTTCCCGGAACCGTATTTGAGCTTCCGGTACAGGAAACATAGTCGGTGAATAACATATAAAATATATAAAAATGTATATTGAGACCTCTTTATTTTTTTCATTTTGAACTTTCGTTAGAAACTGACTACGGCGCCACTTGTAATAATACATCATTGGAAATATAATTAAATGGTCGTTCCAAAATAGATGTTAGGAGCATCTGCCTCACTCTTCATAGGTGATGAAATTGATAAAATAATATGCGAGAAACCTTCTACGTTCTCTCAACCGTCTTCGAAGGTTTCGTGGCACTCAAACACCTATGTATATTCCTGCATTCCCAGAAACACATAGTTTAAATGGTCTAATCCGGTTAAAATGTGACGCATTGATACTGCTAAGCTTAATAAAACATTGGATTTAATCTGAAATATATTTCTTGTGATTCCTATTCCACTTTATCTCATTGACTTGTTACTACATTGTTCTGTTAGCCTTTCGAAAGCGCCTTTAGGCCTACCCTGTACTGCCGCTGAGCAAATTATAGTTCTCTGCTCCACTTCTACATATGTACATACATACATATGTACATACACCTTGATAATAGGGGGTACTGCATGCGTCATTGTTGAAAATTGTATAATATTTTATTCTTTTTTTATCGTACGATTTGTTGATGGACTTTGGACTTGAGTTGTCAAACAAATTTGGAAAGTGCCCATTGTGAGTAGCATTTCAGTGCTAAACGTGTTTGACCCACATTGTGAAATCTCACAGTTATTGATGAATTTCGCTACTATTATGTATATAAGTATGAAGTCACACTAATTTAGTTAATTTTGTAAATTAAAAGAAATCGCAAAAAGTTAATAAGCTGCGAGCGACCGCTAAAAGCAAAAATAAAAAATCACCCCACCGCAGATAGAGTAGCTGGGTATATATGTACATAGATATGTCCACATGTATGTGTATAAATATGTTTCGGTCGTTAGTAATGCCGGTTTTGGTGGCGTGTTTCTAAGCTTTCCGCAACAACAATGTAAGCGCATATCTACTACATATACATATGCATGTATGTACTTGTATTTGAACGCATGCCGGCTTTTGCGAACTTATACTATGTGGACAATTGGCGCCTTTAATTTTATCATACACTAACGCTGCGTCACCCGATATCAAACAAAGGCGTCTCGCCGGCAATTTAAACTTTTTCGCATTAAGCTTAAGTGAAGCTCAGATTCACATACATACGTATGTATATACATACATACATATGTATGTATGTATGTAAATGCCGATCTTGAGTCGCATTTCTATTGGTTCTATTTACCTACTCAGAGCTTTGTTTACGCATTTCAATTCGATAGAGCTATTCGAGACACAGTCGCACAATCATTTTTGATTAAGAAGACAATTGGTAAAAGAAATTTTTCCACATTTTAAATTGCAAATTGCTGTGGGTCAATGAACGGGTCAGATGATCAAAAATCGTAGCATATTTACATATGTACATACATATACAGTATTTTATTTTGATATATTGTTTCGCTTTTTCGATAAAGTAGCTGAAGCAACAGCACTAGCACAAAGCATAAGCGCGGAAGCTCAAAGTCCAGACAAAACAAATTTTCAAAATTTGATTTATTATGGCGCGTTTCTCTATGCGCGTTCAAAAAGGGTATTACGGGCGAAAACATAAAAATATTGGGTAATCAAAAAAGTTTTTTCGCATACTACTATACAAGATGCGTTCCGAAGTAAACAGGATTAAAAAAAAAACAGATCAAATGGTTTTTTCAATTTCAATTTTCAATCAATTTATTTTATTCAAAGTAGTCTCCTTCTGCTTCAATACACCTTTTTGCACGGTCTATAAGTATGTCGAACGAGTGTTTTAGCTCGTTGGCCGGTATGGCCGCCAGTATGCCGGTTTGAATGGCATCTACGTCTGCATAACGCTTTCCTTTCATGGGCAAATGCATTTTTCCGAAAAGGAAGAAGTCGCACGGTGCCATATCAGGTGAATACTAGGAGTGTTTAATGGTTAAAATGTGATTTTTAGTCAAATAACCGTCCTTCGAATGTTGGATTCTGAGCAATTTTTGGTCATCAGTCAATTTGTGCGGAACAAACCGTGGACACACCTTTCGTATGCCCAAATGTTCGGTCAAAATGCGATAAATGGATGTTTTGGAGATATTCAATTCCATTTCCATGAATTTCAATGATGATTTCGACTGATTTTTGATGAATTCACGCTCAGTTTCGATGGAATTTCCGGTGATCACGGATTTTGATTGGCTCACATGTTGATCGTCACACGACTGTTGATTCGTGCACTCTGCTATGGAATAGGCAATCATCGCCATAAACTTGTTTCATCAATTGAAACGTTTCGGTAAAAGTTTTATCAATTTTAAAACAAAATTTAATGTTGGCTCTTAGTTCGAAGCTCATTTTCGCACCGATAACACAAACATACTGACACTTAAAACGCAATAACTTCACTTCCAATCAATGAAATGTCATGAAATTCGCACTGAACAATCGATAAAAATAGCAGATTCTAACGCATCAGTCGACATATAAGTAGAATCAAAAAGTCCTGTTTACTTTGCAACGCACTTTGTACTAATAAATAAAAAAAAATATATATCCCATCCCATCGACTACTTTTTGCCATTTTTCCGCTAGAGTCATTATTCCATCAGTGTGGTGTGTAGACAAACAAAAAGTTCTTGACCGAAATTAAAAAAAATCTATATTTTCACATTTCTATTGGTCATAACTTTAAAAATGACAAACCAAAATTTTAAATTAATATCTCAAATAGTTTTTGAGTTACATCCTACCAAAGTGTTGCCGCTCAGTTCTATCAGATCGATCAGTTTAACGCGTTTTTCTCAAAACTGTATTGTAGTTTACAAATAGTAAACGTAAACATGAATAAATGACGCAACTTTTAACGGTACGGCTTATAATAAGTTCTCAACCACTTCACAAACCCTTCAATAGGTACTTGTGCGCACTTAAAATTGTCTAGAAAACACTTAACTTGGACACATAGACAGATTAAGGTTCTCTCTGAGTTCCGAGTTATTCATAGGATAGAAATTTTTCAATTTTTCATTACGAACTACTCTAAAAGCGTCTACATTTAATAAATATTGAAGCACTTATTTAGAGATCGGTTATTAATAAATTGTATTATGCCTGATAATATTAACATTATATGAGCGTGAGAAAGTTATAAATTGTCGCCTTACTTTCCATATATGTACATACATATATCTACAAAGCTATACACAATTAGTATTTTTATTTCGATTATATGAGCATACATATTTCCTCTATAGCATATAGACACACTCGTTAATTTTTATACCCTGAACAGGGTATATTAAGTCTGTCACGAAGTTTTGTAAGACCCAGAAGGAAGCGTCGGAGACCCTGTGAAGTATATATATAAATGATCAGTATGTTGAGCTGAGTCGATTTAGCCATGTCTGTCTGTCTGTCCGTCCGTTCGTCCGTCTGTCCCTCAGTTTTTAAGATATCGTTTTGAAATTTTGCAAAAGTCATTTTCTCTTCAAGAAGCTGCTCATTTCTCGGAACGGCCGATATCGGACCACTATAACATATAGCTGCCATACAAACTGAACGATCGGAATCGAGTATGGAAAACTTTCACATTTGACAATGTATGTATCTTCACAAAAGTTGGCACAGGTTATTTTTTAAGATAATTATGTAATATACGAAGAACTTGTTCAGATCGGCTTACTATAGCATATAGCTGCAAACTGAACGATCGGAATCAAGTTCTTGTATGGAAAACTTTTGCATTTGACAAGATATATTAACGAAATTTGATATAGATTATTTTCTAAAGCAGCAAGGTAATCTCTGAATAAATTGTTCAGATCGGTTAACTATAGCATATAGCTGCCATACAAACTGGACACATACTTAGCTACTGAAAGAAATACACCTGCCAGAAGGGTATATTGGCTTCGGTGCTAGCCGAAGTTAACGTTTTTTCTTGTTTTAATCAAATATTTTCTCTATAAATATTACCACACACTAAAGAAATTAAAATTAATGCTTAAATTGTTAATAAAAATTTTTTTATTATATTATATTATATTATATTATATTAGTATACATACTTATTAGTGGATCGTTGCTGTGGTATACATTGTATACTATTATTCATATAATAACCTATTCAATACAGTAAAAATTTTATTTACGAATAAAGGCGAAAACGTTATTGTCGATATAAGAATCCAAGGGATTGTGTTGAGGTTTAATTTTGAATATATTCATACAAATAAATTTCATGAAAAAAATAACGAATTTAATTTCTCAATATCTGGTTAACAGATATATTCACAAGTATGTATGTGTTTCCTAGACTTTGTGCCTTAGCATAAATATTTGTCGCCTTTGAGTTTTTCACGTGCTTACATCAGACCATACCACAATTATATAGTATATGTACATATGTATGTATTTATAGGTAATTTTGTGTATATATTTAAAGACACAAGGACACGTGCTTGTGAAATTTTGAGCATAATATTTAGAAAGTTGAAGTCAAAAATACGGCATTCATATTTTAATACGATTTTGAATAGTATACATACATATGTACATAGTTAGTTGGATGTGGCAATGTGTTTTTTTGGTTTTGTATATTTTTTCATGCGTCAAATTTTAAGCTTCCACTATCAGCTATAACCAATATATAACTATTTATCATAATCATTTTATAACCAAAACTCAAATTTTGATTTATGTATTTACAATTTATTACTACAGATGAATAAAAGTATACTCCAAAATGTATGTCGTCCCCTGAAAGTAATCGCTCCTGGCCCCAATATACTTGTGCCAACGTTTTTTCTCAATTTTCGAAACAGTTGTTAAAGTCAATTTCCGGCATAGCCTTCAATGCGCGTAGGCATTCACGTTCAATGTCTTCAATTGACGATTTCCTCGGAGCAGTCGTTTGACTTTGTGAATACATAGCCAGAAATGACACAGAGCTAAATCAGGCGAATACGGTGGTAGCAGCACGATATTGGTAGAAAATTTGGCGAAAAACTCGCGAAAAATCAATGCAGTATGCGACGGTGCATTGTCGTGGCGCAAAATCCAGGAGTTGTTGGACATAATTCCGGACTGTTTTGACGAATAACTTAGCGCAAACGATGCATAATACTCAAATATTTTTCGGATATCTCATAACCTTGATTTCTGACCTGCTTTGACGTAATTTTTTCTGCTTCGGCTCACCTTTGTCGCGATATTCGATCGATTGATCGTCTGTTTCTGTGTCGTTAGCATAGATTCAAGACTCATCGCCAATAAGAACACATTTCATAGTCGAAAAGCATTCTTTCACAGGCGTTAACGTGAAGCTGTTTTCGAAAAAATTTAATGACTGTGGAACCAATCAAAATTTCACTTTTCTGAGGCCCAACTGATCTTTAAAAATGGTATTTACTGTACCTTCCGATATTCGAACGATAACAGTAAAGCCTCAGACTGTTCATAGTCGATTCTCAAGCACCAATTCCTTTACTTTATTGTCGTGTTGGTCATCAGTTGAAGTTGATGGCCGTCCTGGACGTGGTTCGACGTCAACGCGTTCTCGTCCCTCCTTGAATAATTTGTACCAATCAAAAAAACTTGATGACCTGTTCCAGCATTCTACACGAATGAAACTTCTTTGTTGAATAATTTCACTCATCGTAAAATTGGCCGAATGCACTTTATGTGCTTTAGAAAGACAAGCATAAACTAAAAACGAATGATTATTTTGATGTGAGATTTGGCATCGGTGTCACTGGCAGTCTTACCAACCTAAAAAATATAATTAGGCTTTCGCGCGAAATTTAAATTAAAAGTCTTACTATTTTTTGCCCACATTAATGTGTTTGTACATTTAAAATTTTAATGAAGCAGCAAAGAGGAATTTGATGAAATAATTACTGTGAACTTAATGCAAAATAAATTTTGTACATTAAACATTTTACTTTATTTTTTCAACAAAATTAATTGCAGTAGTATATGGTATAATGTGTATACTTTGCTTAGCAAAATTAATCTGTAAAAACATTAATGTCATGTGTCATCAAAAGCTAGCAACGATTATTAACAGCAAATCAGCATTAAAACCCTTTACAATACTTTTTCAGCTGACGACAATACAAATGTACCTATTTGTATTTGTACCTACTTTCTTATATATCTGACACAAATATGAAAAATTTAGTAAAAATACATATTTTTAGCAATTTATTTCGAATATACATATTTATTCCAGAGTTTCTTTTCGTTTCGTTAATACAAATAACACTAAAACTAGTAACATTTTCCTGAGTGAAGTATAAACTCAAATATTATTATATTTTACATTCATTAGTAAAGTGCTTAAAATTGACAATTAAACTAGATTATTTTATTAAGTAAAAAGTAAATATTTTAGCCTTAGCGGCTATTAAGTATTTTTGCAGTAAACATAAACCTATAGAATTACTATGACTTGAGCTAAGAGTTAGTTTAGCTCCACTTGCTTAAAAATAAATGCAAAGAAGAAAGTTCGAAATTTACAAGTCAATTAAATAATTAAATTAAAATAGAGATATTATAATTAATTGAGTAACATATTCAACATAAAACTGAACTTCAAAACACACTTTTTCCTAGGCACCTTGGAACTTTGTCAATTCCTCAGCGTCGTGCCGTCTTAATCTTCGCGCCAACGGTGGTACGAATAAGTCTACATCGATTTGTTGATGATCAAGATAGATTTGCTTATTGTCAGCCCATTTTAGAGCCTCCAATAGCAAACTTAAAACATAACCACCAATTAGTGTAATCAAAAAACCGATTACGCAATACCACATATAAGACAGTCTATAGAACCAGTTATATGCAATTGGCGGCGACGCTGTTGTTGGTTGCGCGGTTGTCATATTGAACGCCTGTGTAAGGGACTCGGCGACCAAAGTCATATTACCAGCAGCTGGGCAACCATCATCTTTAAAATCTAACGTGGTTGGCGGTTGTTTCGGACCACCGAAACCGATAATGAAGGAGAATATCAAACCGATTAGTAGACCCAAAAGTACGCCACGTTGATTCGCACGCGTCGTAAATAAACCGAGTGTGAAGAGGGCCAACAATGGTCCACCGACTACGCCGAAAATGGTTAGAGATGCCTGTAGAACACCACCCATAGAACTGGCCGTGAAAGCCATACCGATGCAGACCATTCCATAAATGCAGGCCATAATTTTACTCGGCAATGTTGATTCTGTTTCTTGTAACGGTCTTTTCGTAAAGTGTTTATACAATGGTTTGATGTAGTCCTCTAGTGTTACAGTCGATAGTGAGCTGACCGCTGATGAAACGCTTGAGAGACTGGCGGAAAATATGCCTGATACGAAGAGGCCACATAAACCAGGATATTGACCTGTGATGGGAAAATAGTAGGAAAAAATACAATATTTTTGGTACGTGTAATGTATGATGGGGTTTTATGGTTTGAGCGTTTAAGAACATGCTAAGGTTTATGAAACATGAAAAATCGAAACTAAAAACTTTTTAATTATTCCTTAAACATATTAATTTGAAACAAAATTAGTGTATCATATGCATATCATGCAAAAATCATAAAAAACCTTTTCAGGCTCTTACCCATTGTATCCACCGCAAACAAAGGCATCAATTGATCTCTAGATTGTATTCTACCCTCCAGCAGGGGATCACAATCTTTATAATAGTGAAATATCGCTAAACCACTGAATAATGTGCTCAGGCTTAGTGCGCTCAGAATAGGTACATTCCACCATATTGCCGCCTGGGCGCTCTTCAAATTACGTACACTCAATAAACGTTGCACTTGCACCTGATTAACAGCATTTACTGACATATATATCACCATGCCACCAATAATGAGACTCAACCAACTATGTCGCACAGTGGGATCCAGAGAAAAGTCCGTGAAATATATACGATTACGCTCCTCGGCTACCTGCCAAATCGGCGCCAAACCACCAGCTTTGATGGCCGATACGACGATTACTGCGTAAATGGCAGCGAACATTAGGAGCGATTGAAAGACATCGGTTATCAGCACAGCTTTTAGTCCACCAATGGTCGAGTAGAAGGTGCAAATTAAGCCAATAGCTAATATCGCGGTAACCTTGCTCACACCGGTAACAGCTTCGAGTGCTAACGCTGGCGCATAAAGTACAATACCCGTGTAAAGTATCATCTGTATGGAGTAGGCAATCGAAGCGGCGAGACGTGTTGAGTGACCAAAACGACGTTCCAAGTATTCATAAACGCTCATGGTGCGCATGCGATAGAACACCGGTAGGAATAAATACGCTATAATCGGTGTGCTTATGATGTACGACAAATTGATTATACAAAACATGGTGCCAAATTGATAACTCTCATTGGATATACCGAGTAATGAGATGGAGGACATAAAACTCGCCATCAAGCTCACAGCAACCGGAAATGTGGACATACTCTGGTCGGCCAGGAGGTATTCCTTGATTGTTTTCTGCTTTCCGCCCGTATAGCGATAGTAAATGCCAATCGAAGTCGAAATCGACAGCACAGTAATCAGTACGGCAAAGTCCCAACCATCAAAACTGGGCTCCATCGTGTTTATGAATGTTTATATAAATAAATTGTAGAGAAATAACGAAGCAAAGTATGGGTTTCGCGCCTAATTACAGCTGACATAAATCTAATATATATAAATATATAAAAGCAGAAATATAAATGAGTATTGATGTAGCATGTCAATATAAATTAAAGCACTAATATCAGAAATTAGAGAAATTAAGTAAAAATGTTATAAAGTATTGTGTTGCAGAAGAAAACGTCGAAGACCCTATGATTATGACTATGCTGAATCGATTTAGCTATGCCCCTCTGTCCGTCAGTCCGTTTTTAGATATGCAAACTAGTTCTGAAATTTTTAAGATGTCGACCTAGAATTTTGTGCATCTTCTTTACTTTCCAAGTAGTTGCTCATTTGTTGAAATTGACGGTATCGGATCAATATAACCTATCGCTGACATGCCTATTGATCGCAACGTCATAAATCACGACCTCGTATGACAGGATGTCTTCACAAAATTTTAAATGTATCTTTTTGAATATATTATTCAGGACGGACCACTATAGCATATATGTAGCTGTCACACAAACTGACCGTCCAAAATCAAGATAAAGATATTTGTTTATCATTTTATGTTATAAGAAAGAAACCTGTGAATTGTATTACATATATGTAGGTCGGTGCAGCCGAAGCTAGCGTTTTTTTCTTATTCCAATATGATTTGCGTTCGGTTTTTGTCGACTTCCGGCTTTCGCAGCAAGCACTTACTGTTATTGTATTTATAGAATATGCTCCTCATACATACTAACATACATTGTATACCTTTGAGGTATGCTACCGATTTGCCAGTCCTTCAACGTATATTATAAAAACCCAATTTTATGAGAGACTTATGATACTTCTGCCCACAAAGATTTGTTATCACAAAAAATTAAAATTCGAAAGCACGATAAATTGTTAAGTTCCACAAGTTTTCAATTAACTTGTAATACTAATAATCAGTTTCACTTTACGATTGAACACATTTTCACTTTATAACAATTTTTACAACTTAATTTAATTTTTTTTTTACATTTTTATATAATTAATTGCGGTTTCATTTTTAATATATTTATTATTCTACTGTAACTTGATCCGAATTGCGGTAACAAAACGGAAAAACTTCAGTCACTATCAGGGTTGCAAGTACTGCACTAATAAATAATTGCATGAACATTTAAATTATTATTATTTTTTTTTTTAACTAATCCCGAAAATCTTTATTAAGAAAAATTTAAAAATTTTGCGATCATGATCACCATAGTACACGATTCTCCGATAATTAGATAATAATTTAATTGAATATTAATACATAAATTAATTATCGCGCCATTTTAATATTCAAAGGTCATCAACGCATTTTATGTTTAATATAAGTACGATCATGATGCAATTTTGAACAGAAAAGCTCAAAATATTTGTATAGAAAAATGAGTAAGACACATAAAAAAACGCCGGCATAGTTGTTGTTGCGCAGAACAGCACGTGCTTTCTCATTCAAAAACAAAACAAAATCCGCTACTTTTACGTCATGAATTTAGCGCCAAGCACACGCAGCGAAAAGTATATAGCACATACGTATGTACATACATATGTACATATATGTAAAATACACATATTTGTTTTCTTCTTCACTGACACACATACATATGTATGTACATAAATATATATGTATGTATACTCGTCTATGTTGCAAAAACAAAACTTGCGCACTACAAATTTCACTCACACTTTAGATACATACATATGTACATGTAAATATTAAATCTGTCATTTAATAATTTAACTGCAAACAAATCATCACAATTGTTTATCAATTTCAAACAGTTAACATAAACAAACCGTACCTTTTCACATGCATACACATGTACGCACCTATAAACACTTTATTGTCGCAACGCGCCACCTAACAACAGTATATTTTGCGAATACTGACTTCCGATTCATAAAACGTCCGACTTCTTCGAAAATCCAATAAGAAGTGAGCGAAATGGTCGCATTGAAAGCATACTCTCAACTCGATATTTTCAAAGGGCGCGCATTGTAGTGAGCACACCTGACGTGGTGCTGTGGTGAATTAGAAATTTTAAAGTCACACAGAGCGCAAAATATGCAGAGAATTTAAGTAATCGCAATTAGTTCAATAATATTTAAAGGCTTTCGTATATTGGCAAACGTCAAGCTCACTGCTCTCGCCATACACGCCATACATTTAACGTTCGTTCTTAAAACTGGAAACATGTGCGACAAACAATCGGTTAATGTTAATTAATATTTACACTTTTTAATTCGCATGTGAATTGAAAAATATGTGCAAATTATTCCGCAATTATTTTAACACATTATTATTATTTTTTTTTAAATAGTAGTTGTCTGATTTTCCGCGCTTATTGCTCTCTGATGACATGATCCTACACACCGATCGTAATCCACACAAACATACCTGACAAACCTACCTGTCGTGTTTAGTTACTATAAGGCGACGTGCCAATCGATAACTGTTTTCTCTGTGTTGAGTTACTTTGAGAAAAGTGTTGAGTTGAGGTGAAAGCATTTCAATGGAGTGTAAAGTTTTTACATTTGAATTATAAAAAATGCTAATTGGACGTTAAAATTTTGTTTTGGCATTATAATAACGAATTATATATGTACATAGAAATGAATAGAAATGAAAAGAAAATGCTCACTTTTGCTAATGATAATGGAACCGAAAAATATATACATTTGTATGTATGTATGTATGTATGTACATATTTGTTATTATTTGAGAACTTTAAACAATAAACCAGTCTAATGGATGAAGTTGCATTCGATATAAATTATATTTAGTTTTGAACAAATATTTTTAAACCTGCATCCAGGAATTATATCTGAGTTTATCTACATACATACATATGTATATGTATCTGCTGATATAATCTCAATCTTGGAATATTTTCTATAACAGTTAAGAAAGTAACAAATGCAAATTCAAGCTAAAATTTTGAAATTCTTTTCAAAAATGCTTATTTCGAAGATAACAGTACACATTTCAACACTTAGCAGTAGTTGCGATGTATCATGGACGAAACGCCAAAACTCAATTCCTTATCACAGTAATGCTCAATGCTTAATCATAAAAGAAATCATTGAATGCTTGCGCTAAACAACAAAATTATTATTAGAAAAAAATGGCAAAGAATATTTATTCAAGGTCATTTCGATTTTAATAGCAAGAGTAATAAAGGAATGTGTCAACGGTAATTGTGTGATTTAAAAACTACTAATAATTGAAACATACTTGTAAAAATCAAAAGAGCAGCGTAATCGAGTTTATAAAATTGTTGATTATTTTTATAACTATACTGAACGGTTGGATTTTATATTCTTATCCCTTCGGTGGCGTATTTTTATGTATGTTATGTAATATGTATCCGGATGCTCTTAAAGTGTGGAATCACTCTGGGCACTACCAACCCATAAAATATATGCTTTTAAAAGCTTGCACGACCATTAAAAAAACTTATTTCTGTAGCAATTCTTCAATTATTCCTCAATTAGTTTTGCTTTATCTACTGCGAAACAATGCAAATCTGTAAATTCGAAACTTATAGAATGCATATTAATTATTTAAGTAAATATAGAGCAACCTGACTTATACTACTTATAATAGTTCTGGACAGATCTTAAGACGATTCTAGAGATCTCCATACAAATTTGTTATAATTCTACCCCGACAAGGAAGTTAAAATAATATTTTGATAAAAGCATTCACGAAAATTATGAGTATTTTTTCTATATTAAACAATAATTTTTCTAAATGTAGCTGATGTTTCTACTTTTTAAGAAAATATACTTATTATGAATGTCGTTATAAATGATCTGTCATAAATCAATTAGAGAGACTAAAAAGAAATATAATAATAATAGTAAATGGATTTTTCACTATGTTTTATGCATTATTTATTATAACATTTTTACTATAAACACATTAATTATACGCAAATAAGTGTGTACGTAGGCATAGTTTTACTCTTCTGATGTTAAGACTGAAAATATACACTTTTGAGATTTTCACGTGCTTATATTAGCTCTTAATATAATACAATAAAATTGTATATGCACGAACATATTCGTTTTTTATTCTTAATTTCAAGGTTGATCAAAAATAGTTCATCAAAAATAGATAATTTACATTTTAACGGAATATTTAATACATAAATATACATTTTTTCAATGTGGTATATTGTTTTTATACATATATTTTATAATTTTTTTTTTCTAAGTAACATCTTACGTTTATTTGTATATTGTACATACTATACATGTATATACTTGTAAATTGTTTTAGGTACGCACTCCTTAGAGATTCTTCATAGTGTTTTTTGATGCTGTTTATAAGTAGATGGAGAGTATTTTATTGGTGATAAACAGATTACTGCAAATATTGCTACATCTCTTAAAATCATCTGCTAAGGACTAACATTTTGCTGATATGCTGTCAAAGGTGTGTACAGAGAATGTTAATGAACATGAATGAATGCTAACATTTTGCTGATATGCTGTCAAAGGTGTGTACAGAGAATGTTAATGAACATGAATGAATGAATTCCTTAACATACATATGTATATTTGAGACTTTTATCATAGTTTCGTATTATTGAAATTGATTAATGATATTTAAAGCAATAAGTGAGAAATAAAAAAACAATAATAACAGAATAAATTATAAAAATTACAATAATAACTAAAATATATTCAAAAAAATGTACAACAATATTTTTAAAAAATTTATAAAAGTTATTGTAACCACTTAAACCACGTATGATGAAATAATTACAGTGAATTAAAAATGCTTTTTAATAATAAAAAATATATTAATAAATAAAATTTAATCTGCTTTCATTTCAAAAAATGCCGAGTCAGCAAAAACATTCCTCAATTCCTTTTTACTATTTACAATTTTCTTGTTGTAATTACATTTACGCAGTGTTTATAAAAATTAAAGCTTCAAAGTCACCGACCGATCACCGTTTATTAACAGCATATCAGCATTAAAACCGTTACAATATTTTTTTCAGCTGACTACAGTTAAAATGGAAGACTCTTTATATCTGACATAAATGTGCAGTATTGTAGTAAATATATTTGTAACAATTTATTTTGAGCACATTTACAACAGAATTATTTTTCTTTTTATGTAAATACGAATAACACTAAAAAATATTAACATTTCATTGAATAAAATATAAACTTTAATTTGCTTAATAATTAAAAAAAGAAATATAGTGCTTAAACTAAGAGTTTTAGATTTTTTCGATAAAGAATAATATTATAAAGACTATTCAACATAATTTGAGGTAATCACGAAACTTACTTACTTAATAAAATTTTAAAGAAAAATATTTATGTACATAAGTATGTATATATTGCATAGCCTATATAATTTATAGGTTAAGCTGGCCCTGAGAATATACTACTGTACATATAAAGTTATATTTTTTGAGTGTGATTTCATTCTTTAAAGCTTTAAAAGCGTAGAATCTTTGTTTGCAGTATTTTAGAACAGAAGTTTTTTAATAATTAAGTAAAAGCTCCTTTTAATTAAATCATATACATTGTTTAGGGGTTTAATACATTAAAAATAATTTTTAATAAATGACAAATAAATTTTATGAAAACATTGATCCTAAAAAAATAAAATTTAATATTATAATCTACATGTATGTAGTAATATAATTGTGTAGTGTTAACCTCAAAATGGCTGTAATTTGGGGTAAACAACTATTTTGGCTCTACTTTATTTAAAATAAATGCCCTGTAGAGCGCTAAAATTGTACTAAATCAATCAAATAATCTATAAATATATACATACTCGAAGTATTTAACGATTTTGCTAAAAATATTCTACCAACTACGACAACTTAAAAGAAACCCTTAACAGCTTAAGCACACACTGACATTATAATAAACTTTCAAAGCACTAACCAATAAAAGCGAATTTAAATTAATTACTTTTTTATATACATGAATACTTTTTGCACTTTCATCTATAATTAAGTATATTGTTGTTTTGGTGCTAGCTTGGAAAGCGCTTTATAACTTTGTCATTTCTTCAATGTCATGCCTTCTTAATCTTCGCGCCAACGGTGGTATGAATAAGTCTACATCGATTTGCTGACTATCTAAATAGATTTGTTTATTGTCAGCCCATTTCAAGGTCTCCAATAGCAAACTTAAAACATAACCTCCAATTATTGTTATTAAGAAACCAATTACGGAGAACCACAAGTATGACAATCTATAGAACCAATTATATTCAATTGTTGGCGACGCTGTTGTTGGTTGAGCGGTTGTCGTATTAAACGCCTGTGTAAGGGCCGCGGCGACTAGAGTCATATTACCAGCAGCTGAGCAACCATCATCTTTAAAATCTAACGGGGTGGGCGGTTGTTTCGGACCACCAAAACCGATAATGAAGGAAAATATGAAACCGATTAGTAGACCCAGAAGTACGCCACGTTGATTCGGACGCGTCGTACACAAGCCGAGTGTGAAGAGTGCCAACAATGGTCCACCAATTACACCGAAAATGGTGAGAGATGCTTGTAAAACGCCACCCATAGAACCAGCCGTGAAAGCCATACCGATGCAGACAAGCCCATAAATGCAGGCCATAATTTTACTTGGCAGTGTTGATTTAGTTTCATGTAACGGTGTTTTCGTAAAGTGTTTATACAATGGTTTGATGTAGTCTTCTAACGTTACAGTCGATAGTGAGCTGACGGCTGATGAAACAGTCGAGAGACTGGCGGAGAAGATACCCGATACGAAGAGACCACATAAGCCTGGATACTGACCTGTGTTGAAAAAGTGGTAGAAAAATAACATAGTAATTTTGTTGAAGATGACTGATGTGATTATGTGAATTGAGGTTTACGATTAAAGCAAAAAGATGAGCTTTATGAAGTAATTAACACATAACCTAAAAACGTTTAACTCGTTCCTTGTGATATAATCGGTATTGGTTTTAATATTAGCTTGTCTGGGATATATATACATATACATATATATGTAAGTTTTATCGAAAAAATATAAAACGTGAACTTTGCGTTGGACCTTTGCACCTCGAAATCCTTCTGACCCACAGCAAACCGTAAAAGGTCCTCCGAAATGGCTGGCTGTTAGCAAAGCCCCAATTTTCTAGCAACTGTAGGCGCTCTGAGAAAGAAGAAGAAGCAGGTGTTCCATCACGCGGCGTGTTTACATAACCTGTAGAACGCTCTTTAGCAAACTGTATGAAGGTATGGAGGAAGGCGTGGTGAAATCATCTTACTACTTCCTCCGCTGTTGCCCGGTTTTTGCCAGGCTGAAATTGAAATATCTCGGTAGACACACCTTTAGTGAACCAAGAGAAGTGACTGAGATTGATATTAACCGCCGGTGAACCTAAGTTAAACTTTACTTTAACGAGTAGTTGGTGGCTGAAATAAAATGAATCTTCGAAAAATAGATGTTAAGGGAAAAGTCTTAGAGGTTTTCCAGTTATAGTGTATAATATAGCGCAATAATATTAAATCCAGTTCATGCCCCACCCTAATATTCTTTTTGATGCGATATATTGTGTTGAATAAATATGTATGGTTTAATTATGCGTTCAATCAATCAATTAAAAACTAATTCAGACTCTTACCCATTGTATCCACCGCAAATAAAGGCATCAATTGATCTCTCGATTGTATTCTACCCTCCAGTAGCGGATCACAATTTCTGTAATAGTGAAATATCGCTAAACCACTGAACAATGTGCTGAAACTGAGCAAACTCAAAATTGGCAAATTCCACCACAGTGCCGCCTGGGCGCTCTTCAAATTGCGTACACTCAATAAACGTTGCACTTGCACCTGATTGACACCATACAACGACATATAAGTCACCATACCACCAACAATGAGACTCAACCAACTATGTCGCACAGTGGGATCCAGAGAAAAGTCCGTGAAATATATACGATTACGCTCCTCGGCTACCTGCCAAATTGGCGCCAAACCACCGGCTTTGATGGCCGACACCACGATTACTGCATAAATGGCAGCGAACATTAAGAGCGATTGAAAGACATCGGTTATCAGCACAGCCTTTAGGCCACCAATAGTCGAGTAGAAGGTACATATTAAACCAATAACCAATATAGCGGTAGCTTTGCTCACACCGGTAACAGCTTCCAGGGCTAAGGCTGGCGCATAAAGTACAATGCCCATATAAAGTATCATCTGTATGGAGTAGGCAATCGAAGCGGCGAGACGTGTTGAGTGACCAAAACGACGTTCCAAGTATTCATAAACGCTCATGGTACGCATGCGATAGAAGACCGGTAGAAATAAATACGCTGCAATCGGTGTGCTTATGATGTATGCCAAATTGATTATACAAAACATGGTGCCAAATTGATAACTTTCACTGGAAACACCCAGTAGCGTGATGGAGGACATAAAACTCGCCATCAAACTCACAGCAACCGGAAATGTGGTCATACTCTGATCGGCCAGGAGGTATTCTTTGATTGTTTTCTGCTTTCCGCCCGTATAGCGATAGTAAATGCCAATCATAGCCGATATTGCCAATATTATAATCAGCACGGCAAAGTCCCAACTATCAAAACTGGGCTCCATCGTGTTTCTGAATGCTTATACAAATAAAATTAACTGAAATAACGCAGCGATATGGGAGTTTCCTGTCTATTTACAGCTGACATGTATCTATATAATATATGGAAAACATATGTATGTATTTGTTGCTAAGATATCAGAATAATTATATTATGAGCATACATTTGTATATGTATGTGTGTAATATGCATATTTATCAAAAATAAATACAATTACATTACAAAAAAAAAAAATAAAGTAAATAAATCATTAACTATTGTCGCGAATTTTGTTTCATACATATGTATGTACATATGCACATTAGAGTGATTAAAAAAAATTTTTTTTTTCGTTTCGTACTTGGAAAAATAGGTTCTTAGACACCTCTAAGAAAGCCTCTCTAAACGTGAGTTTTTAATTGTAACGGGAAGGTCCTGCTACATACAGTTTTCTATTTTTTCTTATTATCAGATTGAAAAATTTATATCTCGCTTCCAATTACTTGAAAAAATATCTTGTTAGTTGGATTTTTTAGGAAATTGAATGCTCTACAAAAAAGGTATATTATGATTTTTTCGTAAACCCAACCGTTATTAACGGTTAAAGTTTGATTATTTTTGGCAAAATTTTTTATTTCTTATGAATTTTATAACTCAATGAAAAAAATCATTATGAATAAGGTTTTTGGAGAGGCTTTCTTAGAGGTGTCTAGGAACCTATTTTTCCGAGTACGAAACGAAAAAAAATTTTTTTTTTGAATCACTCTAATGCACATATAGTATGTAAGTACTTTAATTTATTCCCAACTCTCTTTTATAACAAAAAATTATTACATTTTTATGCCGATAATAAAAATTATAAGCTTTTCTAAATAAGGGACAGTTAAAAATATAAATGGTAATTATATATGTATACATATACTTACATATATGATAATTTTTTATAATTTTAAATAATGGGTTGTCAAAAAAGTCTTGCGGTATTTTTATTGAATTTTTTTTTATCGAAATTGAAATGAATTTTTGATGACTCATGCCCAGCTCTTGACCGATGCTACGGCTGCTACTATGCCGGTCTCTTTCGACCAATTCAGCGATTTTAATGCAATTTTCGACGACAGGCCTTCCGGAGCGTGGCGCATCTTCGACCACCTCTACACCAGAACGAAAACGTTGAAACCATCGTTGTGCGGTGGAAATGGAAACTGTATCGGGTCCATAAACTGCACAAATTTTATTAGCGGCTTGAGATGCAATTTTGCCTTTATCGTAGTAGTACTGTAAAATATGCCGTATTTTCTCTTTATTTTGCTCCATGTATAACTCACAAACGACTTAAAAGAAACGACAATCAATCAGACACGCGTGAAATGAGCTTTTCAAAAAGGTATAGCATGACCCGATGCGACGAATAAAACTGGAACTACGCGCTTTCAGCGCCAACTAGCGAAAATACCGCAAGACTTTTTTGACAACCTAAAAGCAATTTTTTTTCTAGTTCTGAAAATAATTTACTATTTTTTTATTAATTTTTAAACAACAATAATAATAAATTATATTTTAATATTTAATTTTCTCTACTTTCAAAATAGTTTTTGAAATCAACTCGTTGTTTTTTAATTTAGTTTATTTTCAAAATAACCGTTTTCTTTTAATTTTTATTAATTTTCATAGTTAAGCGTTTTTTCATATTTTTAAAAGACAACTTGCGTATTTGTCTTAGTTTTAAGTATTATTAGAAATTAGCAAATCAAACATTTTTTTCGATTATTTCACTCACACAACATTTTATGAATCAGCAAAAATATTTTTATTATTAAAATTTTAAAATCTTATTGGCATAAATCGTGGGTAAAATAAAGCACTAAAATATGGATATGTACATATATAACTACTTAAATTAAAAATTCCAGTAGCTAAGCTTTTTTCATAATATCGTGTCAATAAATTATTTATTTTTTTCGCAGAAACAGCTTCAAAGCTAGCATACGGTTTTCAATAAACAATACTGAGAGCTTGTAAACTAAAAAATTCACTGCTTTTGCTTTATACTAGCTTTTATGATGATATTTTACATTTCACTCGCAAGTCACCACAAAAACAAAATTCGCGAGAGAGCATTTGAATTTTGTATAGTTTACCGGCAATACTTCTTTTGTAAACACGGCTGTATACACGCATATTTTCAGTTTACCTGAAATGCAAATAATCGGTTTCACATTACAATTGAGCACTTTTTTTGTGTGTATTTGTGTTAATGCTGTTAATTTGTTGTTTCTGACTTAAAGCTCGAAATATTTGTTTTGTACAGCGTATGTATTGCTCGCACAGAAAAAGTCGAATATGTGATTGTTGTTGGCGGAAGGACATTTGCTTCCAAAGTTCTAATTGGAAAAGGTACAAGTTCAACCACTTATATATACATATATACATATGTACATATGTCATTAATTTAGCGTATGTCGCGAGGTTTTTTTTATATAAAACATATTAATATATTCCCAACCATGATAGCAATTTGTATTTATGTTGTTATATATGCACATACATACATTTAATACATTTAAGTATATACTGCATTTTGTAAGCAAAAAAAATACTTGCGCACTAAAATTTTTCACTCGCACTTTACATAAACACTCATTCAATCGTTGCAATCACTAACTAATAAAAATTCAGCACATTCATTCTACATTTATTTATCAATTACAATCAGTTGATGTCAGAACGAACCTTTTAACTTGCTTTCAAACGTATGCAGATATTCTTTATCACTTTATTACCGCACTACGTAACTTTAAAACTGTCTATTTTACGATTTCGACTTCCGACTCATAAATCATCCGACTTCTTCGAAAATCCAATAAGAAGTGAGCAAAACAGTTGTATTGATAGGATACTCTCAATCATGGTATGTATTTTCAAAGAGCAGAAATGTGCCAAACAGCTGATTTGAGGTGAATTAGCGAATTCTTTGAGACACACAGTGCGCACGGTGTTCATAGATTTTTTGTAATTGTAAAAAATTAAAGAATATTCGAGTAATATCTGTTTTACCTCATGGAGTTGTTAAAAAAATTTAAATTTATTTTCATATAACAAATATAAATAAAAGCAGGTATACAGTTTTTACAAATATCAAAAATTACAAGTTCATTCAAATTAATGTAATTCAAATTGTCTGGTAGCGTGAAAATTCGGCCAGCTGGTGGCTGACAGCAGTTTTTTACTTTTCTTTATTTTTGTCTATGCATTTTATTCTATGAGATATTTTGCGGCTGTTTAACAATAGTTAATAGCTAACTCAAATTATTTATTTTATTTCATAAAGTAAAAGATGGAATTTACAATAAATCATTACTTCAGTAAGCAGAGCAGCCGCTGTGGTTATTGCAAAGGCTTAAAAACATCGGTGTCCCATGGTAAGTTTGGAATTTTAACTAACGTTCTGATTGAAATTGTATGAATGTTTGTATGTATATTGATTTGTCAACAAAATATTGAATAATAAATTGTTCAATACAACAAATATAGAAAAAATGTATGGCATTTGAAAGGAATTAAGAAACAAAACACTAGTTGGTATATAAATATGGGTATCAGTTGCAGAAGTTGAATTTGGTGCATATACTTATGTAGTTAGATACTTGGTATAGCAGGGTACTTACAATAATAATTTACTTACATACATATGTACATATTAATGTGTAATGTACATATTTAAATGTATAATTCTTTTCTTAGAAATTGTTTCATTCAAATTTGTTATACTTGCTATATTATTGTTACTGCATATTATTAGTCATTTAGAACCTTATCAGTTTTAAGACCTCTAATCATAACTGAATATAATTAACAGTTTATGTATTGTATATTTTTGAGAAACAATACTTTTTTGAGTTTTTTGCACCTGTATTATAATAAAATGTATAGTATAGTTTTGAAAAAACAATATTTTATCGCAAGTGCTGCATCTTTAAAGACAATTTTTCTTGAATTTTTAGGAATGCATTCATACACAATGTTTCCACAAGATTATCAGGAGTTGATCGATCGTGGCTGGCGCCGTTCCGGCCTTTATTGTTATAAGCCACTGAATAATGAAACCTGTTGTCCTTGTTATACAATCAAGTAAGTATATTATTTATGACATTGTTTTACCATTGCATTTATTAAATGTTCTTAATGTTACAGATGTGATGCTTTGGAATTCAAACTAACTAAATCGCATAAAAAAATTTTGAAGCGCATGACGCGCTTTCTTCGTGATGGTAAAAAAGATAAAAACGAAGATTCTGTAACAAGCAGCACAGCCAAACAGGCTAACGCGGATGATGGTGCAGTTGGCGGTGCAGATAACGAAATGGATACTATGGGTGGAATAAATGACGAACCGCGAGAACCAAATTTGCCAATAACTGATGTCGATCTAGCAGCCGTTGCAGCTTCCAATCCGGAAAAGCATGAGGCAGCACGCAAGAAACATGAGCACTTCGATGATCAGACGGTTTCGCCAACACAAAGCATTAATACTATACCTACAGAAAGTGCGGATGTGGCAGACGGTCAAATTGCAACTAAGAAATGTACGAAATATAAACTATTTATACCCTATCAGCATGACAAGCTGAGTCGATTTATACACGTCCGTCTGTTCGTCTAGTCTAGCAGACCTTCAACTGATTGTCAACAACCCTAAAATTTTAGGGTTCACACCCTTTGCACCTTCCCCCTAGATATGACCGAGCTAAGTGCTAAAGTACAGCGCCGCAACAAAAGCCTCAAGTCGCAAGCCGGCAGCTCATGGGGAAGAGACAAAGAAACGTTGTTGGCAACATACAAGGAAATCGGCCATTCGGTCATAAACTACGCCCACTGATATAGTCGCTTGGATGTATTGCATCCCGCACGACTACGGGATGTCTCCGGTTTAACATTTGCACAGCCATGGCCCGCATGTTTCCTATAAAGGAGCATAATGAACTTCTATCCACGCAGTTCTGCTTTTTTCCCTTTCTCCCCCTAAGAATTTAGAATCACCTTCACCCCATTTCGTTCTGGATACTGTAGCAGGTTGAAATTCTACTTATTCAGAATCGACCCTGATATATCAAATATATATCCAGCATGCAATGAGCATCATCATGTCTCTAATCACCTCTTTGCATGCCCAGCGAACCCAAATCACGTATCACCCCTGTCCCTATGGTCCGGACGCATCGAAAGAGCACGTTTCGTGGGCTTGCAGTTAAATGACTTCGATGACAAACATCCCGAACTTTACCTGGGTGTAAATAACCGTTATGACAACAACGATCAAAATCATGTTGTCGTAAGGAAAACATTACAGCTTCGGTACAACCGATGTTAACATATTCTCTTATTAGAAATCACTTTGAACCTATATTCAAATTCTTCTAGCACACGATGGCATAAACGTACAACGGAAGAAAGCGAAGATTCTCCGCCTGGAACGTAGGCAAGCAAAAATTGCCGCTAAAGGCGTACAACAACCGGAAGATACAAAAACCACAACAAAAAAGCAAAGAAATGCTCAAGAGAAGACGCTTGCCGACTATTTTGCCGATGTCCAACCGAATGATAAACACAAATTACAGGTAAGTAACAACTTCTAAGCATCTTGTTTATTTTTTATTATTTGCGATACACGGGTTATCATTGTCCTGGCAATTTGGTAGAAATATTCAACTTACATATGTATATACTATTTACGATATAACATTCTACAAGCTCGTATAATAAAACTACTTAAATAAATAAAATATCAAACTTTATTTCGATTCGATTTGTATTGTTGTTGCTATTTACAGGTGATTTTAATACCGCCGAATAAAAAACACGTTACTGATGAAGCATTCAATTTATATAAGAAATACCAATTGCTCGTACACAATGACGATCCTAATCGTCTAACACCATCTAGTTTAGAGCGTTTTTGTTACATGTCTCCTGTTAAGGTAATTAAATTGATTTCTCATCTATATTTCACAGTTAAAACTGGTACAAGTAAAAAGCCAACAATTTAAGGATACGCTAGACACGACATATGCGCTTTACCAGAAGTATCAAACAATCGTACACAATGATCCACCTACTCTTATTAGTGATTATTTGGAATTTTTACAAGAGTCGCCAATCAAGGTTAAATTAATGAAAAACTTACAGTTATTATTTTGATTGTTTTTTTTTTATTAACAAGCATTTATTTCATAACCAACGAAATTTCATCAAAAAGTATTTTCTTTTTATTTAATTTTGCCGTTTTCTTGCTTTTGCTTGTAGCACACTAAAACACGCGATGGTCCCACTGTCGGTTATGGCTCGTTTCATCAACAATATTGGTTGGATGATAAGCTTATAGCAGTCGCCGTAATTGACATACTGCCATATTGTGTTAGTTCAGTATACTTTTTCTATGACCCAGACTATAGCTTTTTGTCCTTGGGTACCTATGGTTCTCTGAGGTGTGTCGGAAGTGTATATGTAATTGTTTTTGCATTTAAATAAGTATATTTTTTTATTTCTAGAGAAATTGATCTTGTCCAGCAATTGGCCGACAAAGTGCCCGCTCTTAAATACTACTACATGGGTTTCTACATACATTCTTGCCCCAAAATGCGCTATAAGGGCCGTTTGACGCCCTCATATCTACTATGCCCCGAGGTGTACACATGGCATCTGTTGACTGATGGTATATTTAATTATAATTTTAAATAAAAATTTAGCTGTAAACTTATATTTTATATTACAGAAATTCGTGATAAATTAAATCAAAATAAATACCAACGTTTTAATGAGAATGCCGGTGCTAAAGATGCAGAGGATTTTCAAGAATCGGACTTAAACAAAGCTGTGCTCTTATACGACAAAACTTATTTAACTTATCGACAGTATATTCAGGTATGTATACCTTATTAACTGGTGACAGCGATTTGGTTAATTTAATTTGAGGCTTTTATAAAATAACTAACCAAATTAATTTGATTTGTTTTGCCCTAACGGTCATTTTTTGGTTTTGGCTTTTGTTAAGGGCATTTTTTTCATATTTTTACTGTATATATATTTATATTAGAGCGTGTCGATTTTTTTTATTATGAACAACTTTGGTTAAGAGACTATGGCTCTTAACCCGTTTGCGAGCCAGCGATTTTTAAGAAGTTTAAAATATCTGCGTAATCGATTGTATGAGTGATATTTTATATAGTTATCCAATCGGTCCGATCCTGACAAATGATTAATAGAATATCGAAATGCAGTTATGTATTTACATTTCATTCCGATATCCCAAAAACTGACGAAGAAATTTATATGATCCCTAAAAAACTTCATCCTAAAAATCGCTGGCACGAAACCGGCTTTAGACCCGACCCATAGTATCTTAAGCAAAGTTGTTCAGAATGATCCGTAGCACATTTCCCGAGTACGCGTTTTTCCGACTTTTTGTTTCCTGTAAATCGTTCTAATGTATATATACCTGAATAGGGTATATTAAATTTGTCACGAAGTTTGTAACACCCAGCAGGAAATGTCGGACAGCTTATAAAATATATTTATACTATATATGCCTAGCTGAGCCGATTTATCGTCAGTATATAAGCGCACTAGTCGCTCATTTTTTGAGATATCGGTCTGAAATTTTGCACACGTTCTTTTTGCACCAAAAGGCTGCTCATGTACAGGAACCAAGAATATCGGAAAACTATATCATATAGCTGCCGTACAAACTGAACAATCCAAGTGAAGTTCTTGTATGAACAGCTTCCTTATTTGACAAGGTGTCTTCACAAAATTTGACACACATCTGACAGCCCTCTTCATTTGATCCAACCCCGTCGAAACAGCACGTTTCCTGGGCCTACCGTTGGATGACCTCGATAATAACTTAGATGCCAACGAGAATTAGGTACCGGTTACAACAACAACAACAAAATTTTAAACGATTTATTATCCATGGTAGCGCTATAATTTCTGAACTAATGCCTCAGATCGGATCAATATAGCATATACTTAGCGGCCAACAAACTAACTGCTCAAAATTAGGTGCTTCTATTGGCATTTTTTTTATATGTAAAGGGTTTTATATGTTCTGTGCAACTCAAATTTACTTTTTATCTTGATTTAACTAAATAGTCTTATTTTCCTTTTAATATTTAGTTTAAGTTTTTTTTTTTAATTTATTCATTGCTATGACACAGATTTCATGATTAAAAAATAAATTTCGGAATGTTATAGCAAATTAAGGTTATATAACGAATTTTTTATTGTTATTTCATATTAAACTACTTTTTTTTTGCTTTATTATATTCAAATAACGCTCAATACAAATAAAATCAAAAATTTATTTACTTCAACGAAAAGTTAACAATATCTTTAATTAGAAATCTGTGTCATTTCATAACATTTTCGCTTACAAAATTATTGGTACATATATCTTGAAAACTCTGCTCCTTTTCCATGTTGTTTAAAATATTGCGCAGTCATTGAAAATACCCAGCATTGACAACATGTTGGACGTCATAAGGAGCAGAATTTACAAAAAGGTAATTGCACGTGTTTTATTTAAATACATACATACTAACATACATATGTACATACATACATACATACATGCGTACATGCGTACATACAGACATATCAACATACTTTCATACATACAGCTGCCATTATGTAAATATCCAAATTCATATTTTTGGCTTGTTTTGTGAAAAAAAAAATATTTTTAATTTTTTTTGTAATTATGTTTATCGTTCTTTGTATTGCTTACTCTTTGTATTTTTTCTAAATTTACCTAAACATTTTAATTTCAGATCACTGGTGATGATGATGATCGCGATTTAATAATAGAATATGGCAAACTGGTCGGCAAGTCGCTGGCCCATCGCATGCTCTATGTCAAAACTTAAAGTTGGCGGCCTAACTTTATATTGTATTTGTAAATAATATTTGAATTTATGGCATAATTTCTTTAAATGCAGTTGAACTGTTTATCTAAAATTATGCTTATTGTGAATTAATAGTTTTTTTTAACTTTATTATGTAATATTTACTAAAAATGCTATTGTTTTATTTGAAATCACTGTTTAGCAAAAATGAACTAGACAAAATAAAAATTAAGTTAATACGAAATGTCGTCTACTTTTCATCAGTAAATGAAGTTTTTTTAAGCGACAAAAAGTTGTATAAAAAATCCAAATTTCGTCAAATAAAAAAGATGTCCATACATTAATTCTGATGGATCAATTTGTATGATTCTGAGCAAAGTCTTCAGAGTCTATATCGTTGCTTAATGCATTAACCCATGTCAAATTTCATGAAGATGCATTGTAAAATAAATAAGCTCGTATGGCAGCTCTATGCTATAGTGATTTAATATTGGCGCTTCTTGGGGAGTAAAGGACGTATGCAAGACTTTGCAATGACAGCTCATAAACTGAGAATAGTTCTTATGATGGTACCTTCCAGGTATTACAAAGTTTGTGCCAAACTTAGTATGTCCTGTTCAGGGTACTCGTCCATAGTATTAGTTAAAGCTATCCAGTTTATAGTGGTTGGGCGGCTTAAATCCAGTTTCGCTAGGATAAAATATGTATAGCTGGCAAAAAAATATATTATAATGTATATAGTTACATATGGTATCTAAATCTCAAGAGGTTGTTGTTTCTGTTGGCTAATGCTTTGCGCAATACGGTATAAATACTGTAATATCTTTTACAATATTTACTTTAGTGCATATAAATATGTAAATAAGTGTCAATATGTTTTTGATTCATGAATATAGCAGCTAGTAAATCGTTGTGCAACGGTTGAGCTATAAATAAAAGCGCATTAACGGCAACTGGTTTAAGCTTCCACAAATATTATATCAAAAAATTGCCTTACTCAGCTCGGGGATTTAAAAACTATTTGCTGTGTTATAAGTATGTGCAATATACTTCCTAATTGCTGGTCATAGAATACTTTAAGGTTTATTTCGGTTGAGTGGACTATAATAAAGCAGCATGGAAAATTTGTTATTGAGCTTGGTTGCCTTTCTTTTCCCACCGTTTTACTTTCCTACACTGACTGGCCAACGCAGATGGTTTTTATCTAATTTCGGAATAGGGTTCCAAACATATACATATATACATATATATAGACCAATCTATAAAGAGGACTTTCGAAAAATTTCAACTAAATCGGTCTTGTAAAACCTGAGAAATCGTGGGTATCGCTTTGAAAAACTTCTCTTCTAACAACAGCACACCAGTCGATTCTTCTTTTCACTATTTAGCGTCAATTCGAGAAACCTAACGCAGCCAGGCCCTTCTCCACCTGATCTCTCCAACAGAGTGGAGGTCTAGCTCTTCCACTGCTTCTACTGACGGTTACTGAATCGAAAATTTTCAAAGCTGAAGCTTTCTCTTCCATCCGGATAACATGATCTAGCCAACGCAGCCGCTGTCCCTTGATTCGCTGAACTATGTCAATGTTGCCTTATATCTCGTATAGCTCATCGTTCCATCGACTGCGGTACTCGCCGTTACCAATGCACAAAGGACCATAAATATTCCACGAAACTTTTCTCTCGAACACCCTTAAAGCCCACTCATCAGATGATGCAATTGTTCATACCTCCACCCCATATAGCAGGACGGGAATGATGATTTATAGAATTTGGTCTTTGTTCATCGAGAGAGAACTTTATTTTCAATTGCCTACTGAATCCAAAGTAGAACCATGATATTGTTGGTGTTGATGCTGGTTTCAAGATAGACAAGATTATCTATGACTTCAAAGTTATGACTGTCAACAGTGGCATGCGAGCCAAGTCGCGACTATTTTCTGACTATTTGTTTGATGGCAGGACACATTTCGTCTTGTCCTCGTTCAAAACCAGACCCATTATTTGAAACCTCACTTGGAATCGAACGGCTCGGTCGGAAATCATTCTCGATTCTGACGGTGCTTTTGGTTTTGATCAACGTCAGCTTACACAGCCGTATTAGCATTGCGATACCAAGTTCGGACACAGCGGCATAGAGGTAGTTCCTTTTCGTGCTGTCGAACGCGGCTTTAAAATCGACGAAGAGGGAATTTGTGTCGATCTTCCTTGCACGGGTCCTTTCCAAGATTTGGCGCATAGTGAAAATCTGTAAGATGGCAGATTTTCCGGGTCTGATGCCACACTGATAAGGTACAATTCATAAGTTGACGGTGAACTTCAGTTTTTCACAAACTACGCTCGTTAAGATCTTATTTGCTTGTGAGTCCCCCCCTTTTGTGGATTGGGCAGAGCACACTTAAGTTCCAATCGTCGGGCATGTTTTCATCCCACCATATCAAAGAAGCTGATGCATACATCTTACCAGCTCTTCGCCGGCGTATTTGAATAGCTCGGCCGGTAATCCATCGGCCCTTGCCACTTTGTTGTTCTTTAGGCGGGTGATTGATATTCGAATTTCTTTATGGTCGGGCAATGGAACATCTATTCTATCGTCATCCATCGGGGAAACGGGTTCACCATCTCCAGATGTTATACTTTCATTGCCCTTCGAGAGACTGAAGAAGTGTTTCCTTCATAACTTCAGTATGCTCTCAATATCAGATCACCATTTTGGGTTCTACAATAGTATACTCCGTCCTTGAAACCTTCCGTTAGTCGCTGCAACTTTTCGTAGAATTTTCGAACATTACCCCTGTCGACCAGCTTCTCAACCTCTTCACACTCACGCATTTCGGTCTCTTTCTGTTTTTGTATGCACATGCGTCTCGCTTTCCTTTTCATTATTCATTAGCTTCAAACCAGCTGCAAAAATTTCTGTCAATATTACTACATAAGAACAACCCTAATGTGCGCATTCTACTGCAATCTACTTAAACGGCATATCAGTGTGTGATCCTCGTCATCATATTATGTTGATGTTTCTTATTGCAATACTTAGTAAGATGCTTAACCATTTGAGCTTTTATAATGCATACTCGAGTTGATTTTAATATGAACGATTAACTGATGAGCTTCGCACTTACACACACACATACATGCGCAATAATATACAATTTCATTAACGCTTACCTTTGGCTATAACTTTCGATGCCTAAGCGCAACGACGCGCTCGGCGCTTCCTTACACAGCAGGTGGGTGCCGAGCGCCGCTGGCGTCGTCGGCGTTAACAGCCAGCGCAGTAGCTTTCTGGCGGCTGCGCCGAGCGCTCTAAATTCGCAACTTACGCTGCGGACACACAGCGTGCACATGTAGTTAAGTATATATACGTGTGTATGTATGTACAGTGGCTTTTTCGTTTTCGACCGAGTTTCGCATTTGCGTTGGCTCTCACCTACATGCCGACACAGTCAAGCGCACGCTTGCCTATGCATGTATGCTTGTGTGTGTTGTTGTTAGTATTGTTGGAAGAGCGCACGAATTAAAGCGCTGTCCGTTGGCAGTCAATCAATCGCGGCGGTTTGGCGAAAATTGAAAAAGTTAGTCGAATTGAGCCGTAAAATATAAAAGTTTGCCAAGTGCAGCGCGCAGTACGTTTGAACTATTCATAGCGTGCGGTGGTTTGGCTTACCAGCTTTGCCAGCTTCGTAGCAGTGTCTAAAGTGTTACAGTTATAGCTAAGTAAAAAACACAAGTAACAGACGTGTGAATGCGTCAAACAGTGTAATAATTAGGTGTTTGGTCTCTTCGGCAGTGTGCAGAAGGTAAAGTGTTGTTGTCAAGTAGTATAAAACTGTATTTTTGTTGGAAAATACTTTGCAAGTGAACAAAGAAGCGTTTAGTTGAACGCTCGTACAATGAAATTATTATTTTTATTTCAAATGTTTTGTTTAAATATTAGTGAGTGTTGTGTTTTCGAGTGCTTGTGGCTTAAATAAAAAAAATTTTAAATATGAGTTTAAGTAGCAGACAAAGTTGTGTGTCTGCTTATCATTTTATAAGTGCAGCTTGGGTATTAAAGCCAAAATTTGGCAGCTCTTGAAATTGTTAGTGAAATACTAAGTAATTTCCTTAAATGAAGAGGCAATTTTTAAACAGAACTTGATGGTCATATTATTAAGGTTAACAAATTTGCAAAGGGTATTATATTTAATATTATTATTATTTTTTTTTTTGAATGAATAAATTAAAATAGTTTGCAATATGATTTTCTTATGATTTTTATGATAAATAATTTATGAAAAACGTGTATATTAATAAAAAATATATATATTTTTATTTCGAAACTTATATGTTATTAATTAATTACAAAACTTTAAATTAAAATTTAACATTCAAAATTTTAAAATTAAAATTTAATATTTTAAAATTTTTTTATCGAAATTTATACTCAGAAATTTATACATAAATAAGCTTTCATAATTGAAAAAAACAAAACTAAGTAAATAATTAATAGAAAATATAATAGTAATTTCTTTTTTATTTGTATGTGTAAAAATTTGAGTATAAATGGAAGTTATGTAAAATAATCCTTCAAAATTATTTTAAATTTTTTTATTAAAATTTAATTATTTTTAATTAAATTTTTTTTCGAAATTAAAAATAATTTATTAAGAAACAAAATTTTAAATATTTTTTCCTTGCTAATATATTAAACAAATTTTCTTAGATTTTAAATTAAAATTTAATTTTTTTCAATTTAATTTTTTTTCGGAATTAAAAAAAATGTATTATGAAACAAACTCTTAAATACTTTTACTGAGCTAATATATCAAAAACATATTCTTAGATTTAAAATTTGTTAAATTATAATATAATTATTTTCAATTTAAAATTTTGTTTTGAAATTAAAAAATATCTACAAATGTATTGCAAATTATATACTTTTTTTCTGAGCTAATACATATCTACATATATTAAAAAAAATTAAATAAAAAATAATTAATATTTTAATTAAATTTCAATTTGAAAAATTTAAAATCTGAAGAATTTAAAACCAGAAAATTTTTGAAGTTGAAATTTAATTATTTATGCAAATTTTAAATTTTTTTGTGAAATTAAAAAAAATATATGCATATGCATGTTTTTATATTAATATATAAAAATTCTTAAAAAAACGAATTTTTAAACTTATTAAAAACTATAATATGCATTTTTAAACAAACTTATATATGTATGTACATATGTATGTACATAGTATGTATAAACATCTGAGTTCATAAATTTAAAAATATATATTTTCAAATGTAAAATATGTTTTGAATTTGAAAAAAATTTGTATATACATATGTACATACCTACATACCTACATGCGTATGTATGTATGTATATAAAGCTTATATTTTAAAATTTCTGTGATATTTATTTTTATCACCTTGATTTTTTTATTAATTTCTTTTTTAATTAAAATGTATTTCTTTTAATTTTTGAATTTGTGAAATTAAAAAATATATACATACAAATGTATGCATATGTAGATATAATCTAATAATTTTTTAATATAAAAAATTTCAAACATAACAAAGACTGAAATATGCATTTTAATACAGACCTATAAATGTGTAAAAATCTGAATTATGATATACAAAATAAAAATATATTTTTAAATTTTTTAAATATTTTTAATTGTAAAATTCATAATAAAAAACAATGAAATCAAAAAGTATGCATAAATTTAAATCTGAAATTTCTCTGGTATTTTTTTATTTCCTTGAATATTTTTTTTTTTCAATTTATTTTTTTAATTTATTTTTAATTTAATAAATAGTTTTTTTTAAATAATTTTTTATTTTTATTTATTTTTTAATTAAATTATTATTTTTTTATAATATTTTTATTTTTTAATAAATAATTTTTTTTAATATTTTTTATTTTTTAATTTTTTTGAAATTGTATTACATTTTTTAAATCTGCTATATGAGTTATCTCAAATTATATACAGTATCAGCTGGTTGAGATAATTTTGTGACATAAAACTGCAAAACATTGTTAATATTGGATTTGTATTTGTAATAGTAGGTACTGATAAATCGAAATCGATCAAATATTTTTACTATTTTACAAACAGATTCAAAATAGATTCAAACAAAAAATTACCGTTATTGCACGCAATATAATTTTTTACAATGTTATGTGCAATTAAATAATTGAAAACGCTAATAATAAGCCTGCTCGTAAAACTTCCCTACATGGCGTATGAGTGACATTGCTGTGTTGTGGCGTCTTCATTAGTGTGCAATGTATGCGCATACATAAATGCAAATATTTGTAATATTGTATGTTGAGCATTATTGCACTATACTATTTTCTAAGACTATTTGTTTTAAAGAAAAAATGCTTATCGGTGAAATTAGTTTTTGGAAATAAAAGTGCACACCAACACTTGCACTTTTTATAAAGAATAGAAAATGCATTTAAATAAAAATGCTTTTCTCTTAAAAAAAAGTTCATTTTACATCTGCGTAGTTGCTAAAACCAATTTATTTTTAAAATTAATTACTATTTGTGTACATTTTCCTTTAATTTATTTTTTATGCCTAGCACATTTCCCATTAAAATTTTTTTACTATGGTTTTGTATGAAAACAGTTTAAATAATTGTTCAACTAACCCATTTCTATTATAACAAATATTTGTTTTAATTAACCTAATAATTCTACACCTATTTTTTTATTTTTTATTAGTTTTTTGTCAGCATCACAGCTGCGTTACCAGCTATTAATCATAGCGGAACAGTTTGCAGGGCAATTACAATTATTTATGAGTCAAAAAGTTTAAACTTTTGTGAACATTAAATTTAATAAATTGTTGGGGAGAAAATAGTAATATTATTAGCATCATAATTGACAATTAACAAATGTGTACCTACATATACCATATACATATGTATATACATATATTCATATATATGTATATGTACATATAGAAGTACTTTGGTGTAAAGTTAAATGGTTATTAACATTAAAAATCTTTTACTTCAAACATGATTCATTAACTTGGAAAATTATTAAACAAAAAAAAATATTTTTAAAAAAGTCTTTAGCTGCTATGCGAGCAGTAAAATTAAAGTAAACTGAACAGAATATCAAAATTCATTCAAAAAAAATTTTTTTTTTTATTATTCGAAAACTATTGATGTTCTTTCGCAGATGCTTAGCAGTACTATAACGTCATTCTAAATAAAAAATATATATTATCGCTACCTCGCTCCATATAGACAGCTGAGCTAATATCTTTATTTTAAACAAGAAAAAAAATACCTAAAAATAATTTAACCTTTTTATGCTATTTTATTCGGTAATGGAAAAGGTATTTTCGTGTTTCTAATCAAATTTTAACTTACCCCATATATACATGTATTTACAGAATACATACATAAATACATATATTTGCATTTTTGTACCGTAAATGCAATCACAAATATTTTTTCAATTTTTGAAGCAAAATATTAAACAAAACTTAATAACCGAAACCGTTTGAGTCAACATATTATTTTAGATTTGTTTTAGATTATATGGTTCATGGATAAAAAGTGTTAATTCTAACCTGCAAATATGTACATAAAAAAATGTTTCAGCATATACAACAACAAAGATATTTTTTCTTATTTAAGATCCATATACTTATATTTTTTTTTACTTTTTTTATTCTGACTGCTAACTAAAACTGAAACAAAAAGAAGTTAAATTATGTATGACACCTTCACAAAGCTAGAAAAAAAATGTTATGCAATTAAAAATTTGACACACTTCTGGAAGAACTTGTATCAGTATTATATTTAACTGATAATATTAATTAAAGCTATTTATATATACGCTAGACAGTCGCAATCGCTTGGCAATAATTTTGCATAAATTTGCAATAAATTTCAATATTGTTTGTTTGGAGTATTAAAAATATATGTATGTATGAAATATTAATACATTTTAGCTTAATTTTCAGACTACTGCAAAATTTAACTTGCACTTTCGTTAATATGAAATTTGCTTACTAATAACTAATTTTGTTAAGAAAAAAATATTGATATTTTTTTTTAAGAAAAAATATTGTTATTATTAAAATATTGACATTTTTATTTTCTAACTCTTTTACAGCTGTTTCTCAGCGCGTTGCTAAAGTGACGTCACAGCGAGATTAGGTGCCTACAATTAACATAATCGTCTCTAAGAATTTCGCTAATGTGACGTCACCGAAAGTAAAGTCGTATTAAATTTTTTCTTTTGTCTACATAAATTATTGCTTTATGAAATTTTCAGCATTTACGTCTTCTGATATTCTGCAAAGAAGAAAAATTCTTGAAAACAATTCTTATATAACTCTTTTTGAAGTTAATTTTGGGTATGAAAAATTATTTTCTTTTCATAAAACAACTTACTAATGAAATCATTTACTTTTCATTAGAAATAAGTTTTCGAATCATACTTTTCATGTACAATTTTTAATTTCGAAAATAAGACCACCTGATTGCTATTCATATCAAGCACAATTCCGAAGATAACTTGGTAAGCACCCGCCGATTTTTTAAAATTAACTAAAATACCTCAATTAATATCAGACATGTAGAGTAATAATTATGACTATCAGTATCATTTGGTAAGCGGGCTTTAAATACTGTTTTTACAAACAAAGAAATACGGGATATTTTTCTTTACAAAATTTCTTTTTCTTTCAAAATTCCTATTTTTTCAAACTTTAAATTTTTTACAAAGTTTCAAATTGTTAAAAATTTATAATTTTTTCAAAACTTCAGTTTTTTATTCAATATTTCAGTTTTTTTCCAAATTTTAGTTTCCTTTCAAAATTTAATTTTGTTATATTTAAATTTTTTCCAATTTTTACAAAATTCCAATTTTTTTCAAATTTCAAAATTTCAGTTTATTCAAAATTTCATTTTTTAATTTCAGTTTTTTTTTTTCAAAATTTCAGTTTTTAATTTTTTTTTTTAAATTCCATTTTTTTCTAAAATATCAACTTTTTTTCAAAATTCCAATTTTTCAAAATTTATTTTTTTTTTCAAAATTTTTATTTTTTAATTTCAAATTTTTTTAAATTAAATTTTCAAAATAAATTTTACACTTTTTTCAATTTCAATTTTTTTAAAAATAATTTTTCAAATTTTTTTAAATTTTTCAAAATAAAATTTTCACTTTTTTCCATTTCAATTTTTTCAAAATTAATTTTTCAAATTTTCTTAATTTTTGAACGCTGAAAGAATACAGAAGCATATTTTTAGTTTAAGTTCACTTGTTGTCAAATAATATCTTTTGAAGCATTGGAGGGTTAAAATATTGTATGAAAATATTCTACGGAAAATTTTGGTTTTGATGAAAAGTTTAGATTCTTTATTGTGTTTGTTAGTTCTGCAAAATTTTCTTTTGAAGCATAACCGTCTTACATATGAATATATACTTCGATAAATTTGGGTTTTGATGGAAAGTGTACGTATGTATATTCTTTACTCTATTCCAAATATATGTTTTTAAGACTTTCGAGCAAGAAACCCAAACTCGAAAGCACTGGAAGCATTAGAGGGTTAATTTTTTAAATGAATATATGAAGTATGACATATCCTTCGGCAAATTTTGATATTGATGGAAAGTGTAGATTCTTTATTTTGTTTCAAATACATTTCAGGAAACCCAAGCTTCAAAGTATTGGAAGCATTAGAGGGTTAATGATTTAAATGAATATATGAATTATGAACACACACATTCCTCGGAAAATTTTGGCGCTGATGAAAAGCTTAGATTCTTTACTTTGTTTTAAATACATTTCTTTAAGATTTCCGTACAAGAAAACCAAGCTTCAAAACACTGCAAGAAACTTGCGAGATGACTATAAGCAACAGTTCTTTGAGTTCTTCTCTGAAGCATGGAACAATTTTATTGTTGGAATAGTAAATTTTATCGTTGAAAGCTTGATACAGCTTCCTTAATATTTCACGCGACTTAACATGTTTTGAGGATGCTCAAGCATCCTTCTAAGAATTCGAACCTCATCAACAACCACTACTCGTACAATTAAAGGTGTTTAAAAAAATGTTAGGAGATTTTTAAGCTGGTTCGAATTTTTGCTGGGATTTAGTAATAACAACAAATTTCTCTGCATCAAATTTACGAATATTCTGGCATCTTGTTTGTTGCTTTTTTGCTTTGCATCCGTTCCAAGTACTCGTACTTATGTTGGCGCACGTTCGCTCAATTCGATACGATTGTACGCGAAAAACAGTGTTTTAGAGTGTGCCATAATTGGTTGCTAGAAATTTCCTGATTGCTGAAATGCTTGCAAATCTATATATATTTTTGTATGTTTTTATGTATGCACATACACATACATATGTACATTTATGGGTGTGTGCTATTGAATACTTTTCAAGTATCAGTTAAAAATAAAATAGAAATTGCCAAACTAAACCGCAGACAGCAACAATCATATGTTGTTGACAACACAAAAACAAACAAATAACAACAAAAACACGAAATTACAACAATACTACAAGTAAAATGACAACGAGTTTTTTTATCATTTGAAACTTTAAAATAAAACAAAGGAGAAGCGAAGATAAAATAAATGATGCCAAATTTTCAAGTGTTTTTGTTTTTGCTTTTTTGTTTTTTGTGTTTTAATTTTTATAACGCATCATTGCTTTGTCAATAAAAGATACCGCATTGTTGTTGTTGTGCATGTTGGTAATGCCATTGTCGGCAGTTGTCATGGAATTTTTCAGTGGCAGTACCATTCAAATTAAGCCATTAGATGCGAAAACTATGTATGTTAAAACACCAAAACAACCGCGTGTTAATTACTGCCAGCGCTGGGAGACGATCCACTGCCGGTGCATGCTTAAAAGTAAAGCAGATTTAACCGATAGTAGCGGTAAACAGTAAGTAGCAATAAAAAAGTGCTGAATAAAACAACACACCAGCGGACTAAACTAAGCTGAGCTAAGCTAAAGTAAACACAACAAGCGAATAACGCTTGTCAATAAAGCTTGGCAAGTCGCACAGCGCACGCTCATTCAATGCAATCTTGTTGATAAGCCCACATACATACATACGTACAAGCATGGCTGTAGTTATATTTTTGTTAATGATAATGCATATACATACATATCTATGCCTGAGCTTTGATGCAAGCGAACCCGGTTAGTCGGCGTCTTCACTGTGATGGTTGTGGAAATTTATTACTGAAGCCGGCAGTAGACCGTGGTGGAATATTTCAGCACAGCTGTTCGCTATAACAGGTCTTTTGAGTGAATCAATATTTAAGTCTAGTAGTAGTTTTAGTACGCTGAATAAATTACCAATATTTTAGGAACCGCGCTTAATCTTCTTAAGCGGTTTTTTGCTAGAAGTGCATTTTTAATCACAATTGTTTCTATGACTTGATTTAGACGATACTTTAACTTAGACTATATAGCGGGTGATACAAGTAGAGCAACTTTTTTAATAGCGTTCTCTTGACAGATGACGCGTGAGTCGTCTCAAGCGGTCATGTTATTTTTGTTCAGTATTGTTTGGCATTCCATCATGAGAATACTTACGCCTGAATAACGCTTACAAATCGTTCAACTTTATTTCGAAAATTCTCATTCTGTAAAGGATGTGTTTCGCGTGCTTCGCTCAACTTATGGTCAACATAATCGGCCTACTAAGCAACACCATCTTGAGACTCAGAGTTCATTACATATTCGATAGAATAGGCCACGTCCAGCACGCAGAGAAAAAAGTAGAGCAGCCGTAGCTGAGAGTGTACACAAAGACTGTGGAGAGTCGATTCGGCGTCGTTCGCAAAGACTCGGACTGACGTATGGAACGACTTGGCGCATTTTACGTCCAGATCTTAAATTGAAAGCGTTTATAATACAGCTTGTAAAAAAACTGAAGCCGCTCGATCTACCCAAGCGACATCGCTTCACTCTATGGGCTCTTTAAAGGTTCTAAGAAGATGCGACGTTTTCGAGCCAAATTTTGTCCAGCGTTGAGGCCCATTTCTGGCTCAACGGGTATTTAAACAAGCAAAATTACCGCATTTGGGACGAAGAGCAACCTGAAGAGATTCAAAAGCTGCCTTTTCATCCAGAAAAAAACCAAAACAGTGTGTTTTGTAGGACGATGGAATCATCGGACCATATTTCTTCAAAAATGATGCCGGTTAGGTCGTAACCGTCAATGGCGACCGTTATCGCGCCATGATTACCGACTATTTGACGCCTGAAATTGAAGCTTGTGATCCTGGCAATATTTGATGTCAACAAGACGTCATCAATCAATGGATTTATTGAGAGAACACTTCGGTGAGCAGATAATTTCAGATTCTGGACTGGTCGATTGACACCAAGATCCTGTGATATCACACCGTTAAACCTTTTCCTGTGAGGGTATGTTAAAGTCTAAAGTATATGCGAACAATCCGCTTCGATTCAGGTTTGGAGCAAAAAAACACGTGTGTCATTCGTCAGTTACAAGTCGAAATGCTCGAAGTAGTCATCGAAAATTGGACTAAATGGGTGGACAATCTGAGACGTAGCCGCGGCCAACATTTGAAAGAGATAATATTCAAAAAATAAATGCCAATGAATGCTCTTTCGAATGTTAATAAACATTCCCCATTAAATTTGAAGTTTCTGTGGTTTTTCTTTAAAAAAGTAGGGAACCTCGAAATGGATGACCTTTAAGAAGCAGCATTCATTCTAAAAGAAATCTCACACCTTCCTCATGCAATCTTGAGGAGCCCTTGCGCTTCTATGTTCAAACATGACGGAAATCAGGAAAACCAAATGCCGCAAACGGATTCGAAGATCGTAGCGTTGCCTTGGTTTCTTTGACAATTTTTTCAATATATTTACAAACATAAGTAATAATTTTAAAGGTTTTCCACTAATTAGAAGCAGGTATTTGAATTTTTTTTTTTCATCCGACGAAAAATACGCGAAGATCTATAAAATGTAACATACTTATCTCCCTAGATAGGCACTCTAAGTCGCTCTCTTGTTACTTTTGCCCTTCTTTTCTTCTTTTTATCACGTCGTTTTGTATAAAATACCCAAATATATTAAATTAGTTGATATTTTATTAAATGGTATTGTGTATGCCAGTCAGTGTTTGACCACGGCAGTTGCGCATGCGCATGCGTAAATACCAAATAAAGTTTGTGCAAACATAAATATATTTCTATACATACATATACATACTTGTACATATGTATGTATGTGCATGCTATATATACATAAGTACCAATCTGTGCAATGACACTCGCATGTGCAATACCCAGTCTGCTCTGATGATTATCTTTCCAGCTTACTTCAGCAGACTTGTCTATTATATTAATTTTTTGGAAATTCGCAGGTATGAACCGGTTATACTTAGACTTATTGATTCTCCAAATTACTTAAGTCCATTAAACTTTGTATGCAAGTGCGCATTTTTGGGAATTTTTTTTCAACTAATTCGTTGTAATTAAAGCGAAATATTGATTTTCCTTGACACTCTAAACGAATGCGCATGTGATAAATTGTAAAATGACAAAAAAATAGTTAGCAAATGTAAATTCCCGCTAAATGTGCTTTTGCACATGTGTATGTGCATGTATATGTGCAAGTGTATGTGCATGTGTATGAGACAGTTTATGAGCAAACAGTTAAACGTACATAAATTTCTTTGAAACTGTTAGTAAAACTGTTGTTTTAACTTCTTGAAATTACAAATAAAGTTTGAACGTTTCTAAAATTATTTTTAAAAATATTTTTTTTCAACACTTAATAATAATTAGTCATAACTTTTTGTTATTATGCAATTCCATGAAATGTATGTATATATGTACATATGTATATCAGTTACTGTAGAATGTTTTGAAGCAACTAAGGTAATAATCGGTAGTCACGTGTTTTCTTCTAATATCTGAATATGATCTCAAACAGCCTTCCATTGTTTATAGATTTCAGGTTCATATAATTTCAAAAACATGAGTTGCAATGGACAGTATTAATTATTGTTCTAGAAACAAAATTGATTTAGAGAATATTTCCTTTGAAAAACTTTATTTAAAATATACATACCTCAATTTTGTTAAAGAATATCTGGTCTCACTTTCACTCTTTTTTAACAACGTTTCATACAAATAATTAGAGAATTCCTAGCTTCACATTCACTCTCTTCCAAGAATTATCATCGAAATTTATTTGAATATAGTTAAGAATACTTAAACGCCCATTCATTTCCTTCCAAGAATTTTCAACTAAATTTACATAAATATATTTAGATAACAGCTAGCCTCTCTTTAACTCCCTTCCAAGAATAATCATCGAAATTTATCTGAATATAGCTAAGAATTCCTAAATGCTTTTTCATTTCCTTCCAAGAATTTTTATCATTGATCTCTATACAGTGTAAGAATACCTAACCTTAGGTAGTTTAGGTTAGGTTACATGGTTGATCCTTCTTCATGAAAGGAGATCACACTGTTATGTAGAGTCCATTGTGAAGCCAGGCAAACAACTTCCTTCCAAGAATTTTCATCTAAATTTACAGAAAATTATTTTTTAGAGAATATCTAACCTCTTTTTAACTTCCTTCCAAGAAATAAAATCTCGAATTATCTGAATATACATATAGTTAGAGAATACCTAATCTCTCTTTCAAACGCTTCCAAGCACTTTCATCGAAATTTATCTGAATATCGTTTGAAAATACCTAATCTCACTTTAACTCCCTTTCAAGAACTTTCAAAGAAATGTATCTGATTACATTTAAAGAATACTACACCTTTCGTTTACAGTCTTTCAAGAACTTACCCCGAAATCTATCTCAATATAGTTTGAGAATACCTAATCTCTCTTTCAAACGCTTCCAAGCACTTTCATCTAAATTTATCCTAGATATAATTTGAGATCACCTAACCTCTATTTAATAAGCATATAAATGTATACAGAACTTTGTGAAAGCACACGAAAAACTCCTGTAGTTGTATGATATAACAGCTATAGCCGAAACGTCCTGATCCTACCACAACTCCTTTTATGTACATATTTTATATATTCCCTAATTTTCACCTGGATGTCTAAATGTATAAGGTCTAAGATGTTTATGCCTTGATCTGGCAAGAGCGGCACATTCGAGTAGTAAGTGTTGAGATCACTCTATTTCATCTGCTTCCAAATAGCTGCTACAGCTGGGATCTGGTAAGATGTTCAATCTTTCAGCTTGAATCCCGATCTGACAGTGTCCAGTGTCCAATACCTCACCTCAGTTTCATTTACTTCGTAGTACTTCTGTTTAAATTCAACGGAATACTACGAGTATATAGTTAGATAAAGCCTAATCACAATTTCATACTCTTTAAAAAAGTTTCGTGTGATTTTACCTGAATCTAGCCCATTAGCCTAACTAGATTGCATTACTCTTCAAAGAAATTTCATTAGAAAACTGTCAAATGTCAAGCACGTAGTAATTCCATCAAGATTGACTCTTTAAACATAGAGCATATGGTCGCTAGTGTTAAGATCTTTTATCTTAAATAGTTCTGGTGATCAAAATACATATGTAGTTCTCAACAAATCAAGCACTATTAAGACGTATTATATATGTATGTATTATTTTTCAAATTTGACCTCTTCAAAATACGCGTTTTTTCTTCACTTATGTGATTTAGAATAGAAATTTCTAAAATTTTTTGTTGTCCTTTATTGTTGTTGTAGCTGTATGATACTACAACTGATTTCGGGCAAAACCGCTTTCGAAGACAGTTCTTATACGTTCTGTTCTTTGTGTTTTTTGTTCGCTACCCGATTCCTAACCTCACTTATTCGTCATAAAAAGAAAGATACGCATGTTCTTATGCACAAATATACTACTTAATTTTATGAATCATATTTATAATTAAGAACCTTAAACAAACACGTTTTGTAACTAAGCGATTTTTTTTTATATTTTCGCTAGAAATATAATTATGCCAAAGTTAATGGAATAATTACAAAGCAAATTAAACAAAACTAATTTGTTAGAGCAAAAATTAAAGGCAAAAAAAGGCAAGTAGTAGCATATGGGCTATTAGCATGGTCGATTGCTGCCATTAATTTAATAAATATTTACCTTGTTGCACAATGTTTTCCATATAGAAGTGTAACTATGTACATACACACATATATATACATTAGGGTGTTTTTTTTAACTATTAATTTTTTTCAGTCCCATCATGAAATTTCCTTGGAAATACCCTAAAAAAAATTCCCTGAAAATTTGAGCCTTTAATATTAACATTAAGGACTGGACCAAGGCATGTAAAAAATTTCCATTGAAAATACAGGACAATCGTGATATTTTATCTTTAAATTTGTATAGCTCAGAGGCATTTTATGGCATCGCTTTGACTTTAGACACATATTTCTCAGAATTGAACACTCTACAAAAGTGCCCATTGAGACAAAGTCGAAACTCACACCGGCGAGGTAGTACGGAGCTCTAAACTTGACTTTATTTACGAAATTCGCATTTTTTTGTATATATCTCGTAAATGACAAGAGCTATAGAAAAAATTTGCATGACAAACTTGTAGGAAATTTTATTTGCTACAAAAAAGATCCAAGGTCAAAACTGCTTTCATTAATACTTCTCGAGGTATTCGACTTTTTAAGTAAGGCTTTATAGAATTTTCATAGATGGTATGTAATAAAAAATCTATGAAAATTCCATACAGCCTTACTTTAACACTCGAGTATCTCGAGAAGTATTACTCGCCGGTGTAAGTTCCGACTTTGTCGCAGTGGGCACTTTTGTAGAGTGTGCAATTCTGAGAAATATGTGTCTAAAGTCAAAGCGATGCCATAAAATGCCTCTGAACTATAAAAATTTAAAGATAAAAAACTACGATTGTCCTGTATTTTCTATGTAAAATTTTCATATGCCTTGGTCCAGTTCTTAATGTTAATATTAAGGGCTCAAATTTTCAGGGAATTGTTTTTAGGGTATTTCCAAGGAAATTTCATGAGGGGACTAAAAAAAATTAATAGTTAAAACAAAAAACACCCTAGTATACATACATACATATGTACATATACACATAACATATAATAAATACATAATATATGTAGGTATATTTAGAACTTAGCTTACATACTATAGTATGTGTAACAGCACCTTGTGACTTTAGTGAATGATAACAAACTGCATGTGGAGTTGCATATGATTTTATAGCGAAAATAATAAGTTGTTTACCGCGTTGCTATAAAACTACGGTAGTTTTAAATGCAAACAGCTGTATACAGTTGAGTGCGAAGTAGTGATGCAATTAACGGTTTTTGCCAGATTACTCGTGCTATAAAATGTAACTGTACACATACAGTTATTTTTAGGCGTAATTCTAAATAGTTGGCTTGGTTTATAATTAGCTAGACGAGTGCAATATAAAATAAATATTTGTTGTTGTTAAATAAGTCATAAAAATTCACGCGTTGATAGTAGACTTTCATTGACAAATTTTACATATTTTCTATTCACTTTATGCATGTCTCAGTTCATTGACATTGAAATATTATTGCTACTACTATTTATGCAATTTTTTTTTTGTTGCTTTGGTCACAAGCTGTTAGCGCATAATTTTATATTTATTTATGTATGTAAATAATTATTAACATAGATTTGGGAAAGACGCTATACCCAACAAACATCTGTGATGTATGTACATACATACATATGTACATATATAACTTTGACGAGTATATTACATAACAAAAACCCGTGCTATAGCATATTGTTGCCATACAAACTGAACGATCGAAGCCAAGATCCGCCCCCTTAAGGAGCCTTGACTGGTGATGGTTCCATTACGCTGGTTTACACTTTCGCAGGAATAGATAGGCGTGTCGATTCCGAGCTCTTTTCACCTCCCAATTTCATTACTTGCTCACTCTATCTGTCACTAAAGCGCTAAAATTTTGACTGCCAAGCGTTGGTCCTTTCTGTTTTGTGCTCGTAGTTATATGTAGTGTGGTTTCTCTGATAGTAATGGTAATCCCGCCACCTATCGACTTACCGTGTCTTTCCTTTTCCTGCTAGTAGAACTAGTCCTGATGCACAAAATAGAGGCTACACCGGTCCCTTTAGCAGCCTTGACTGGCGATGGTTCCGTTACGCTGGATTCTGCGCTCGCATTTATAGATATGGATGTCGATTCCAAGCTCTTTTCACCTCCCGATTTAGTTTGCTCCTCGTTCAGTTTATAAAAAATTTCCTACAATTCATAGCCGATAAGAGCCGCTATCCGTCCCCCGAAAGAAAGCCACCTTCAATAGACCCAAGGTTATCTCTGACGAAGAGAAGGCGGGAGTTGACGCACGCTCTTATGTGGTATCCGACCAGAACTGACCAACGTAAGAAAAGAGCCTTTGCAACCAACACCTAAAAAACTAACTAAACAATGACGAGGAAAACCTAGAACGCACTCTGGGGTACCAGGGTTTTAACGAGACAAAGGCAGTTACAAGGGACAGAATGCCGTGCCCACCAGCTCAGAGTTTAACCGAAATTTGAACTTCCTAAACAAAGCTAAGATCCGAAGTAGGTGTTGGTAAGGTCGAGCCATTCTGAAGCTGAATAAGACAGGCAATATACTATGTTGTAGATTTATGAATTTGAAAGAAATCGAAGGAGTGATCGATTACCCCTTTTAAAGGAAGTTTGAGTACCAATAATGCGCCTAGAAGTTGCGGTATCCATTGAACTACTAGCTAACACATTAAGATTCGGCAGTAAAGCCTTTGTTTATGAGGAAAATGCATAAATTTTGCGGAAGACAAGTTTGTTCGTCAAACCTTAGTCAAATTTGTGTTATTTTAGACTGTCTGGACAATTGACTGAACCATGTAAAACGATATTAGAAAGAAATTTCTTCGAAGCTCACATGGACTTTTAGGGTTAGAGTGTGATATAGGTTGTATAAGAACTTCAGCTTTGTTCAACGAAATTTTTAAGTAGTTCTATCTCTCTCGATATAAAGGATCCAGCACAGTCGGATCTAAGTAATAAGAACGAACCAGGATTTCTATCCGGCCAAAGATTGTCAACTCGGCACCATTCCTCGAAATTTCTTCAGAAATGTTTTCAACCGCTACAACAACAACAACATTCAACATAGAAGTTTAACAAGCCTTCAATGATGGTGATAACAAAGGCAGTATTCGGGTTTTCGATTAGCAGTCAAATTTAGGAGCTGTGGACTTTGCCGAAATCGCTTACTTATTTAAAGTTTAGAAAGTATCTAGAATGAATTTTAAATTTTCTAAATTATCCCTTATTTTATTATGCAACAGGAAAAATTATTAGCGAAACTTCATCACTCGAAGTCACACCAGTTCATTGTGTTGGGTATATTTCGTATGGATAGTGGATTATTTCGAAAATATTTAGATCAAGCCAAGCGCCACGGGCTTGCTTAGACGGTTGCTTAGGCGCTTGTCTACTCCGCTTGTCAATAATAATGTAAGTCACGTGCGTATGGGCCAATACGTGCTGCGTCTTATAAATTATTATCGGTTTATTTGTAATTTCTTGCTCTTTTACAAACCAATTTTTGTTTCTTATGCTACGGTCTTCTTATTTAACACTTGGAGACTTCACATTTGGCTGTGCGTGTATGTATGTTCGTGTTTATGTTTGTAATCAAAATGAGATGTTCCGCTACAAAAATAGACAATGCAAATTTGCATGAACTGTTTTTGGTGTTGCATAATTACTTCAGCTTTCCGCTTTATTGAAAAAGATTACACACATTTGTATTTATTTTTTTTCTTATATCTGCTATTTCTTAACATTTTTGTTTGATGGCTTGTGGTGTGATAGTCAAAGCGGGTAATTGTAGATAAAAATAACAAGTTTGATTATAAAAAAAAAATATTAAAAAAAAAAAATTAAGAAAAAAACATTTTATAAAACAAAAAAAGTTTTGATTTTTCAGGCTTAACAGCAAAAATTGTAGTTAACATTTTTAATCAAATTTTTTTTATTAATGTATATATTTTATTTATAATATATTATATTTATCAGTATAAATTAAAACAAAAAAAAAACAAGAACAAACGTTAACTTCGGCTGCACCGAAGCTAATATACCCTACACAGATGCATTTGTTTCAGCAACTATGTGACCAGTTTGTATGGAAGCTATATGCTATAGTAATCCGATCTGAACAATTTTTTCGGAGATCATGTTATTACCATAAGCAGTAATCCATGTCAAATTTCGTGAAGATACCACGTCAAATGAGGAAGTTTTCCATACAAGAACTTGATTCCGATTGTTCAGTTTGTATGGCAGATATATGCTATAGTTAACCGATCTGAACAATTTTTTCGGAGATTACATTGTTGCCTTAAAAAATAATCCACACCAAATTTCGTGAATATATCGTGTCAAATGTGAAGGCTTTCCATACAAGAACTCGATTATGTTATAGTGGTCCGATATCGGCAGTTCCAACAAATGAGCAGCTTCCTGAAGAAAAAATTACGTTTGCAAAATTTCAAAACGATATCTTAAAATCTGAGGGACTAGTTCGTATATATACAGACAGACAGACGAACATGGCTAAATCGACTCAGCTCAACATACTGATCATTTATATACATACTCTATAGGGTCTCCTTCTGGGTGTTACAAACTTCGTGATAAACTTAATATAACCTGTTCAGGGTATAATAAGTTGAAATTTGATTAGAATTACGAAAAGACTTTTTCGACTACCCAATATACATATATAGTATATACATATGTAGAGTTATACACTCGAAGAACGTTGAATTTGGCATTAATTAATGCAACAAAAACAAAAATCAACATTAAAAAACTCTAAAATTTTTTACCGCGAAATAGTTAATTGTAATGTATGTTTGAATATATGTATGTATAACTGTAATTGCAAACACAATTCACTTAGAAACTTTTTGACTGTTGCAATTACAGTTTGGTTCGGTTTGACTAACCACTTGACTGCGAATTGCATTAGCTCGATTAGCAAATCAATCAAGTGCATTTTGCACTACAAAAACAAAACCTTTAATTAAGTTTACACACTCGTTTCAAAAAATGACAACAACAATTTTCCAAATTAGTAGTAGTCACAAATTGCCATTAAGTGTTGTTGTGGTAATGCACACATTTCGACTTGACAACAATTGGCAGTGTAGCTTCCGTCACGCAAGTTGATGTACGAGGGACATTTGATAAATCACGCAGCTTTTGAATTATACAAATAATGTACATGAATAAAAAGCACATCTGTTAATCTCTATGTCTAAATTCAAACTTAAAAAACTTTAAAATGAGTTTTTAAACCAAATAATTTTGATTAAAATCTAATTTAAGCAAGAAGCCATTAGGATTAAGAATTCCGCTGTTGGGATCTTCCTTGATATTGAGTGAGCCTTCAACAACGTCGTTACTGCTCTGGACGGTCTTGGGGTTGAATCAAACCTCATTCTCAGTCTTCTGTGCGGCAGAGTGTTTGAAACGGAATGAGGTAATACGTGTGCGCGACGAGGCGTGAGTAGGGGAACGACTACCTCTGTTCTTCTATGGATCCTGGTCGTTAACGACCTGCTTAAAAGACTTGAAGATCATGGCTACAGGGTAATTGCCTAAGCAGATGATGTAGCGCCTATGGTCAAAGGAAAGTTCGTGAGCACTGTTTACGACTTGGGGTACCTTGACGTCGTAATCAATTGGGCAGTGGTAACAGTGAAATATCTGCGGCTCATCCTGGATAGAAACCATTCTTGGAAGCCGTATATCGAAGAGAGAGCAAAAAAGGCATAGATTGCCTTGTACTGCTGTAGAGGAGCCATTGTTAAAAGGTGGGGTCTCTCACCCAAAGTGGTCCTTTTTGATCAGCCATATAATCTAACCTATTTGAAAAGAGAGAGAGTCTTTATAGAGCCTCTAGAAATACATTCAATATATTTTTAAGGGTTTAGAAGTGGTCTGCCATATTTTCAGTAACTGAAAGTTCTGGTATATTAAAAGTTGTTGTCGTTAAGCGTTCATTTTTTTTGGTCCCAAAAAGTTTACTGTCTTATCAAACCGCCGATGTACATTTACCCTTTACGCCACTTAAGCTTTTGAACTTGAGATTTGCAAACACTCGAAGTTAAGTTAAGTGCATAAGTAAAAGTAAGTTACAAGCACTCACAGTACATTGTATGAAGAACTTAATATCACAAGAGATCAAATATAGTATGAAGCACTTGTAAATTGCATAATTTTTCAAAACTCATTTATATATTGTTGTTTTATTATGACTAAACCCTTTTTTTGTACAAATTTTGGCTACAAGAGCACACTACAAAATATTAGAAAGTTTTAAAATATAGTGTTGCTAATCAAGCTAAAGAAATCTGTCTCAATTATCGAAGCTTAAGTCTTAATAGCTACAAATCACTCGCCAGTCATTAAGATTTTAAAAACAGAATTATCATCGAATGATGTCATATTTTAAGTACCTAATTAATTTCAACAATTGCAATTCACATATGCTTGCAAAATACTTCTATGGCTTTCTAATTCAGCACTGCATTCAGCAATCATTATTTTAAGCTGAATAAGGGCTGAAAGGCAAAAGACCCTAAAAACCGGATATGGTGTTGCAGTCACAAGGTTTTTGAAGTGTTTTAGCTGTATGCAGATATCATGCTTTTAAATTTAATTATGGCCTGAAGAGACTGGTGAAATAAGGACTTAAGTTAATTTTAATAAATACTTATTACTAGTATACTCGTACCATCCCATGTCCTAATTAAAAAATGCTTCACACTACACAGAACTTTCTCTCTCTAACTCACTCTTCAAAATGAGAGTTAATAAAAATCCGCCCAGAGATCTGATTCAACTCGCAAAATCTTTGTTTATATAGACTATCTAAAAAATCAGACCCTATCGCAACGTAATTACTTTATTTGCTCCAGATAAAGTAAATTTTTTTTAAATTTTTTCCAAAGTTTCTATGAAAACCCTGCAAATAATGAAAAGTAATCATAAAAAATTATAGTGTTTACTTAGTATCTACCAAAGCACCAAATATTCAAGCATGTGTGCCGCTAATTAACCCGACAGTATTCTCGTATTTCGGCTAAGTTCATTAATTAACAAGATCGCGACTTGACGCAAATAAATAACGTACTTTAAAAATCAAAACATTTTTTTTTACATTTTTTTTTTGTTGGAAACACATGTCTGTTAAAAATTAAATTACTGGGGTTGCTTGAACTCGAAGCAGTCTGTGATAACATTTACTTTCAAAACAAATTAATATTTTAATTTTTTTTAATGTTATTATAAACATTTCAATACTTTCATAAACAATTTCAATACTTTTTAAGCCATGAGGTAATACAAAAAAAGTTGCAAAAGCAGTTTTTGATAATTTTGACATTTTGCTATGCTAAAAATTTGTACTATGATCCTAAATCGGTAACCAAAGAAGTTTAAAGTTATTGCTTTCATTATACAACGTACGAAATATTTCCAAAATACTCGTATATGTTTAATATTTGTAGAACATTAGCCTGTTGGCAGTAGTTGGATGTATGAATATTAGATTCATTCCGGTTGTAGAGCTGACTATCATAAGAACAGGCAGCTCTGTGTGATATTTTGTGTGCTAATGCTAAAAATATTGAAAAAACTCACAAGCCTTTATAACCAAAGTAGCTTACAATAGTTTGGAGGTTCGGTGGGACTAGGTTAGAGAAAATGTTTGCTTGTTAAGCGTAGGGTAAGGCTTGAGATTACATCTTTAGCAACTATAATGAGATAGGTTCGGTTAGATGGCTGATCAAAGATGGCACGTGGACTGCTATATGTAGTCCTTTGTGAAGCCATAAAAATGAAAAATTCCTGTGTTCGAACTTATAAATTAACAAAACGCTAGTAGCTAAGAGAAATTTGCAGAGGTATTTAATTTCCACTACCGCCAGTTCATTAGGATGTCTGAAGGCATGTGCTCTCAAGTGTTTAAGGCTTGACCTCCCAAACGCGGGACAGTCCAGAAGGAAGTGTTGAGTTGTTTCCACGTCATATTCTTCCATATAACTTCGGCAGATGGCGTCTGGTAAGGTTCCCCACCTCACCGCATGGACGCCAATTGAGTAATGTCCTATTAAACGCCCCGCAACTAGGAAGAGGCTAACCTCACATGATGTCTCATTCATTTCGTTTTTTTCTCTAACTTTAAGATGTCATAATTCAGTATATATAATAAATAGAAATTTATAGATATTTTACATTTATAGATTAAAAATATCTTATTACATATATGAAAACCCAAAGAAAAAATCTCCTAATAATTACTAATTTTTAATTTATTTATTCACTAAGTTTTTGTCATGCTATTATGGTCTGTTTTTCCCCTACGCTAACTGCTTCGTCATCAATCAGTGAAAGCAGGCAACATTTATATAAAATATTTATATGCATGTGCGTATATATCATATAGTAAATTGATATTTTGAGCTTCGCACATTTTCCGACTTTCATTAAAGCTGAACTTAATTTCATAATTTAAACTTGTGGCGCAGCAAAATTTAGCACAAACAAGTGTGAGAGTTTTAAAACTTGTATGATCACTTCATTGTTTACAAATTATTTATAAAGATTATTTTTTTTACAGCAACATTTTAGAAAAAAGTAATATTTATTAGATTACGCAAACTGGAAACACTGTATATTAAATAAAACTAAGCTAACTAAGTTTCTCCAAAATTATGTGCGCATAAAGCTCGATAAAGCCCATATGTATTTATACAAATTGTCTCAGATTTTTTCTCTGTTCCTCAAATACTAATAGTTTGTGTTTATATAACACAATTTTCAGGCTGTAATATATTTTTTCTGAAACTTTTATAAAACGATAGTTTGCCTTTCGTGCATTAGTTATGTATGTATGTACATTATACATAAATGTTTGTCATTTCCCACATCCATGTGTCAAGTGCGCCCGAATGTATGCTTCTTACGAGGTTAAAGTTATGCTGTGGGCTATTCAGTGACATTGAAAATTAGTATAGTCTAAAATTTCTCACATTTCGCTAAAATTTAATGTTTTTAAACGCAAAATATTTTGCGGAATTCATAAATTTAATTATTGCGGCGTTCAATAACCTTAGGATTATTCTAATTTGGAGAAATGTTTTAAGGGAGTATTCTGGTCTAGACGCATGAATTTTAGGCATTTTTTAAACTAAGATAAAGAAAAAATGAAAAACATTTTTACCATCCATTTTTTTTTATATTTTCTTTATTGACATTTTAATAATATAAAAAAAATTGAAAGAAAAAAAACAAAAATTCCTCGAGATACGGGTCGGTGGAGTGGGGGCTTAAAAAAAAACGGTGCGTCCTGGTTGACGTGATTTCAACCCTTGTAGAGATCTAAAACACAAAAGACAAGAAGATTGTTCATTAGTAAGGATGTCGTTATCGGGTTGACCATTTTAAAAAAAATAAAGAAAAAATAACAAAATGGCGTCGACTTGAAAAAAAGTTTTGACCCGATTTTTTAAAAACACTTCAAATCAAAATTTTTGGAAATCCAATACAGACACGATAGAACATTGTATAAAGAAGATACATACCAAATTTCAAGGGAATCGGTTCGGTAGAACTTGAGATATCATGTCAACCACCTCAAAAAAAAGTAGTTTCGAGAAAAACGCGTTTAAAGTTTAGGAGACAATTCTAGTGAACACGGACGCCACGTCACAAAATCGGCTGTATCTCCGAAAATAAGTCGAATTTTGAAAAATTCTTCCAAGGTCATATTTTTGAAAGTCTAAACTTTCAAAGTATGTAATAAAAAAATCAATTTTTTCAAAATCCTAGACCAGAATACCCCCTTAAGTACTTTTAGCTATTGAAATCCTCAAAGATCTATAAATTTTTATAATTTATAATAGGTTTTTTTAATTAAAACTTTATAGAAAATGCTTTTATTTTTAATTATAGTTTTTTTACAACTTTATATACTTCAACTAGTCCCTCAATTTCTGAGATATCGTTCTGAAATTTTGCACATGTGGTTTTCTCGCCAAGAAACTGCTCCTTTACTAAATTCGCCGATATCGGATCACTATAACATATAGCTGCCTTATAAACTGATCAATCCATATCAAGTTCTTTTTTATTTGACGAGATATCTCCACAAAATTTGGCATGCATTATAAACCATCGCATTGCTACAATATCCGAAGAAGCTGTTCAGATCAGACCATGATAACATGTAGCTGCCATACAAACTGATTGATACATCTCGAGTCCCTGTCAGGAAAACTATTTTATTTGCCAAGATACATATCTTCACAAAATTTGGCTTAACCTATTATACAAAACAAAGCTCTGATTATATTATTTAGATCAGACTACTATATTATTTAGATCAGACTACTATAACATATAGCTGCCATACAAACTAATCGATCAAAATCAAGTCCTAATGAGGGAAATTTTTTTTAATTCACAAAGTTTCTGTACGAAATTTGGCATGAATTATTGTCCAAGAAAACTTTAGAATCTTTGAAGAAAGTGTTCTGATCGGACTACTATAACAATTAGCTGTCATACAAACTGTTCGATCAATATCAAAATAGAAATATTTCTATAACCGTTTCTGCTATAAGAAAGGCAGCTGTGAAGGGTAGCTATAGACACAGCTGAAGTTAACGTTTTTTCTTATTCTATACAGCAGCTAAGACAATATACAGCAAACTTTCTAGTCCTTTCAATTACATACATATTTCATATGCTTACTAAACAATATTCAGAAATTAATTAACATTAACTTTCACTTTCAGCGAGTAACCGCAGTTACATTTCATAATTTTCAGGATTTTACTTAACTCTTTTAATTCCTAATAATATGTCATCAGACATCACTTAATACGCTTAATACTTGCGTATTTAACATTAAAGTTGAAGATCACAGTTAGAAATGTGTATGTGCTATATGTATCTTTTTCTTTATTGGCATAGAAAACACTGACGCGGTTATGTATACACACAAATGTGAATAGTATTCAACACACTTCAGCTACTTGTCAATTATAAATGGATTATTATTTTAACATTTTATGATTACACTACTTTAATCAAGAGCGTCAAGGCACTTACGTTCACAGAAGTGACGTGTATTGCTTGAAAATTCTAGAGCTCGATAAGCATAGCAGACTATAGAGCTTTACTGTAGTTTAATAAATCCATCATACATTCAATATATGCAATTCAGTATAAGCTAGTCGAAAAAGTCTTTTCGTATTTTGATTGATTCTACATTTTACTAACAACAACTGATGAGTTGGAAGCAATCAATCGAACAAAAGGCCAGAACTGATCAACAGAAATAGCTTCGTCTTTCATTAGCACAACGAAAAGACTTTTTCGACTACTAAATATATAAATTACAGTTTGAAAATACGTAGACAACTTTTTCATTTGCACAAAGCAACAGAATAAGTGCTTTGTGACGGTAGTCGCCACAAGAACGTCATATGAAATAAAAAATACCAAAAAAAAAAATTAAAATATACACGCATGTCTGTGCTGCGCGCTTAATGACGTATGAAATATGAACATAAGTAAGTTTGTTTATGTACAAGTAAGTCAGCTGCATCCGGACTCTACTAAGCCACGTGGACCAGGTGACATTAAAAAGTGGCACACTGCAAATCGAACTTTCCAATTACACCATACTAACTCATTACTTAAATTACACGCGCATTTGCATTTTGCGTGCACTCTTACCTACCTACCTACTTACGAGCATGCGCATGCAAATAAAAGCGTGTGAGCAAAAAACGCGAGAAAAAATTCCACAAGCTAATTTGTGATGAAACACGACGGTGTCGGTAGACATCTTGTAATGCCGGCAAAGCCGACACTCAGACAAATAATTTTCAACTTTTCGACTGTCAATTCAAGTCGAGTGCATGTGTGTGTGTGTGTGCTTATAATCAGGCGCTTCTGTTTCCGTTGATAACGGTTAAAGCAAACTTTTATTGTATGTACCCAACACACACACACACACATATATGTGTGGGTATATATTTGTTCGGTGTAAATATTTGTGCACGAGTCGCTCTGAAATGCAATTTTTCCAGTGATAACCGTCAATTGAGCAATAAAACAAAGTGACAAAAGAGTGAAAAGTTTCTTTCATAAATCATTATTTTATGAGCACTTGCTTAGCACCTATTTGTGTACATATGTATGTAAATATGTTTGCAGGCATTGAATATCGTTGATTTATGGTGCAAATATGCTTTGTTGTTGTTGCGCATTGATTATTTTCTAATTGCCTAATAACCAGTTAAATTATTTATAATCACACGCTCCTTATGGTTATCAGTTGTACATGTTTATGACTTAATTATCACATTTTTACTATGCCTGCAACAATTTATTGCTGTGATATGTAGCACATAACATAGAGGAAAGAGTACAATCGTAATTAATATGCGATAAAATGTTTGCTGACGGTTTTGGTTTATGAGTCCGTTAACATTCTGGGGGTCAAACGCATTGCTACACATTTTTTTGGAAACGCAAATATTTTTTTCTGGCTTATTAGAACCTGATTTACAGCAATGCATACTTAGTTATATCTCAAGTATGAATTAAGCTAAAGTCGTTGAATTAGTCACATTTTGATAATGCAACGTGTATTAAAATTTTAAAATGAAATTAAAAAAATTAAAATTTTAAAAATTTAAAAATTTAATTAAAAAAGAAAATCGGTAGCACCCAGCATTTAAGGCCTTCCAAAAGAGCATTTTTTATTGCTCAAAAGGGCATAAAGAGATTTTATCTTAATTTTGATCGTTTAGTTTGCGTGGCAACTATGTGCTATAGTGATCCGATCTTAACAAGTTCATCGGAAATTATAGTTTTAACTTGGACAATAATTCATGCCAAATTTCGTGAAGATATCTCGTCAAATAAGAAAGTTTTTCATACAAGAACTTGTTTTTGATTGTTCAGTTTCTATGACAGCTATATGGTATAGTTTTCCAATATCGGCGGTTTCGACAAATGAGGAGCTGAATGGAGCGAAAATTACATGTGCAAATTTTCATATCGATATCTCAAAAAGTGCGCAAACATGAGCATGTATTAAAATTAATTTATACATATACTGCATATAAGTACTATACTACTGCTTTGTAGTATGTCTTGATGAATCAGAGGTCATTAACTAGTTCGATGTTATGAAAAATGTTTTTCGAGCCTGAATTTGTAAATTAAATCTTATATGTATTTATCAAATGTCAATTTTGTAAAAATTTTGCTAATTTTTATATAAAAAATAATAATTTTCAACCTTTTTTGTGACTTTTCCATATTAGAAATATTGATAAAACGTTTAAAATTATATTAAGTGTATCGAAGTAGCACAAATTTTATACAAATTTATTGAACTGTATTTATCATCTATTTCAGATTTTTTGAAAATCATATTCTAACTCTTGCTTGTTGATATGAGTTGCTAAAATCGCGTGAGCACTTTAAACGACGCACCGCTTCGTCAAGTAAAAAACACAACTACCTCGTTATAAAACCACCAAAACTAATATCATGGCGTTCATAAATTTACCATGCCGTAAGTATAAAAAAAATAAAAAAATTTAAGCTAGTATTAAATTTTTAAAAAATTAAATACAAGTATAAAATATGCAAATATTTTTCAAGTATTTACAAAATATCAAAAAGAAAAATTTTCAATAATTTTTGAAAAATATACAATTAAAAAAAAATCCAAATATTTAAAAAATACAAAAAAATATATTTTTCAATAATTTTTGAAAAAATATAAAATTACAATAAAAATTCCAAGTGTTTAAAAAAACAAAAAACAGATATTTTCAATAATTTTCGAAAAATAAACTAAAAAATTGATGATTTAATAAAAAAAAATATTTTCTAAAGACTTAAAGCATAAATACTAAAAACAAAATTAAATAAAAATCACGGTTTTTCCAATTTCCAAAAAAAAAAAATAAAAAATATGAGAAAAATTTAAAACTATTTTTTGGAAAGAAAATAAAAATATCTAATAATTTATCAATTAATATCAGATATTTTTCATATATTAAAGATATATATATTTTTCAATAATTTTCGAAAAAATTTAAAATTTAAAATTGCAAAAAATTCATTATAAGAAAAAACTATTTTCTAAAGACTTAAAGTATTAAAATATAAAGATCAAAAACAAATTTAAATTAAAATCAGAATTTTTCCAATTTCCAAAAAAAATTAAAAAATATAACAAAAATGTAAACCTATGTTTTGGAAAAATAATAAAAAATTTCAAATAATTTTGGAAATAAATAAATAAAAAAAATTTAATAATAAAAAATTTGACATCCTTACATTGTTTTAAATTACTTTATTAAAATTTATTTATTATTGCCAAATTATTTGATATATTTTTAATTTTTTCCAAAAAATATTTTTACATTTTTGCCATCTTTTTATTTTTATTTTTTATTTTTTGGAAATTGAAAAATCCTTAATTTTTATTTAATGAATATTTTCAAAAATTCCGATAAAGCTAAAAAAAAAAGTTTTTAAAACTCTATAATATAAACATATCAGAAAATTATGTAAAAAAATTAGAAATATAAATTAAAAATTTCAAATGTTTTCGAAAATAAACAAATTGTATTAAAACTATTAAAATAATAAACAAAAAATATTTTCTAAACATTTAAATAGTTTAAAAAATAATGTTTTCAAATTTTAAACAAACAATAATTACTTTGATATAGTTATGACGAAAAAATTATAACAAAATAATAAAAATAATTAAAAATTTCGAAAATAAATAAATATTATGTTCGAAAATTCAATATTCAAAAATTCAGGAAACATCAATATTTTCAAAGGTCTATAATATGTATGAGTAATATCAAAAAAATTATGACAAATTAAAAGCAACTTTTTTAGAAGAAGATTTCAAATATTTTCGAAATTTTAATTAATAAAATAATAAAATGAAAACTGTTTTCTAAGAAAATTTTCAAAATTGAAGCAAATTAAAAATTTCGATAATAAATAAATAAATTTTAATACCATAATTTAAAGAAAAATTTATGGATTTAATAAATTAATAATTTCAAAAGTTCAGAAAAAATCAATCGTTTTCAAAAGTCTACAATATACAGAAATAATATCAATAAAATGTAGGCAAACTACAAAAAAAACTTTTTTAGAAAACGATTTTAAATGTTTTCGAACCTTTGAATTATTAAAATATTATAAAAAAAAAACTATATTTTAAATAAATTTAAAAAATGAAATAAATAATAACTACTTTGAAAAATTTTCATATAATAATTTTAGGAAAAACAAGAAAAAACGTTAACTTCGGTTGCACGGAAGCTAAATACCCTTCACAGGTGCATTTCTGTTAGTAACTATGTGTTCAGTTTATATGGCAGCTATATGCTATAGTTAACCGATCTGAACAATTTCTTCGGAGATTACATTGTCGCCTTAGCAACTAACATACATATACCAAATTTCGTTAATATATCTTGTCAGATGTGAAAGTTGTCCATACAAGAACTTGATTCCGATCGTTCAGTTTGTATGGCAGCTATATGTTATAGTAATCCGATATCGGCCGTTCCGACAAATGAGCAGCTTCTTGAAGAGAAAATTACGTTTGCAAAATTTCAAAACGATATCTTAAAAACTGAGGGACTAGTTCGTATATATACAGACAGACAGACGGACATGGCTAAATCGACTCAGCTCGACATACTGATCAATTATATACATATATACTTTATAGGGTCTCCGACAATTCCTTCTGGGTGTTACAAACTTCGTGACAAACTTAATATACCCTGTTCAGGGTATAAATATAAAAAATTTTAAAATTTATTATTTTTGATTAGTAAAAAAATTTAAGGGATCACAAAATAGTAAAAATTAAAAAAATAATTGAAAACTTTTTTTTCCAAGAATTTTATTAAGTATTTAAAATAAAATTAAAATTTTTAAAATTAAAAATTTAAATATTTTTGAAAATATGTACGTAAATAAAATATAACAAAATAGTAAAGTTATTAAAAAATAAGAATTTTAAAAATTATTATTTTCAAACATTTTGAGAAAATTAAGTATTTTTAATTATATTTTGCATTGTTTATTGTTCAACGCAACAGTGGAATCGACGAAGAAATTGTTCAGATCGAGTTATTATAACATAAAGCTAATCTACAAAAGACTGATCAAAGTTGTTGTAAAGACTGTTTTTTATTTGTGTTTGTTCTTGTTTTTTCTTTCTGACACATACATACATGCATATGTAAGCAATTCAAACATTAAAAAAACAGTTGCCATCATAGAAACGGGTGTTACAGTTAATAAGTAAACCAAAAAAAAATTAATTCAGTTTTTTGAGAAATCTGCTTTGAAAGGATTTAAAAATACTTATGCTATAAATAAAATAAAGTAGTATGTTGATTTAGTTTTTTCAATAAACAATCGTGTCTAGTGAATTGAAAATATAATATGGTGACTAAAATATAATATTTGATAGTCACTTATTTTGTCAACCCAATGCTAATTGAAAAATATATTTGCTAAAATTTGCACATAAACCCAAAATTATATAATCTATTATTTATTTCGCTGCCTACTGATATGACGAATTGACTGCCATAGCGTTTGCACAGTTACCCAAACATGTGATGCTTTATTATTTATGCAAATAGAAAGTAATTGAAATACAATATTTGTTAATTAAAGACGCAGGCCGACGACGGACGAGCGTCACCAAAAAACGTTGTCACAAATATTGATCTTACCAATAAGCATATTTTCGCGAATTGTTTGCTGGTGGTGATGGTTAATGTTTTGGCAAGTGTCCGCGTAGTTGGAGTTCACGGCAACTAGCTGGGTTTTTGCTGGCAAACGCGCTATTTTTGGCAGCCACACGTTTCCTACTAAAATTACAAATGGAAATAAACAAATATACATATACATATGTATATGTTTATTCCAGGTATAAACCGCGTGACAATGCTAGCTACATTTTAAACGTAATTAAATGTCACGTAAATTCAATTAACACATGCAGAATGCACATAAATGGCGTACGCAATTTATTGGTTCACATGTTGTCTTGCAGATTTGCTAAATTCTGGGAAAACAAGCGTGTACCGTTAATTTTCATGGAGTTTTCATAGATTTTGTAAATATATACATGCGAACGGTTCGATTTAAAGTGAGCCAAAAATACGGAAAATCGGAAGAGTGGGTCGATTGTTTTCTATAAAATCGCGTTTGTGGGAAATGCTTTAAGAATCTTTCTGAGCAACTTTGCCTAAGCGACACTGGCTCTAAAACCGGTTTAAAGCCAGCAATTTTTAAGGCGAAGATTTTTAGGGATTTCTTCGTCAGTTTTCAAGATGTCCAATTGATTTTATGTTAATCACTTGTCGTAGTCCGTCAGATCGAACACCTATATCACATATCTCCCATACAACCGATTATTCAGATTCGCAGCAACTCGGATTGACGTATGAAACGACTTGGTGTATTTTACAAAATACAGCTTGTGCAAAAACTGAAGCCGCTCGACTTTCCCAATCGCTTCGCTTTATGGGTTCTTGAAATGTTCCAAGAGTATTCGACATTTTCGAGACAAATTTTGTTCAGCGATGAGGCTCATTTCAGGCGCAATTGGTATGTAAACAAGCAAAAATGCTGCATTTGAGACGAAGAGCAACATGAAGAGATTAAAGAGCTGCCATTTAATCCAGAAAACCCAACGATTTGGTGTAGTTTGTGGGCTGATGAAATCATTGCTCCATATTTCTTCAAAAATTCCCATGAGAATGTAGTCGTCAATGGTGACATGCCATCGCGGCATGATAAGCGACTATTTGATGCCTGAAATTGAAGATCGCGATCTCGGCGACATTTGGTTTTAACACGACGGCGTCACTACCCACACATTGCGTCAATCAATGGATTTATTGAGAAAACACTTCTGTGAGCAGATAATTTCAGGTTTCGGGCCGGTCGATTGACCACCAAGATCGTGTGATATCCCACCGTTATACTTATTCCTGTGGGGTTATGTAAAGTCTAAAATCTATGCGGACAATCCTGTTTCGATTCAGGCCTTGGAGCAAAACATAACGCGTGTCATTCGCCAGTTAAAAGTCGAAATTCTCGAACGAAATCGTCGAACGAATATTGGACTCAACGCATGATCCATCTGAGGCGCAGCCGCGACCAACATTTGAAAGAGATAATCTTTGAATGATAATAAACATTCTCCATTAAATTTGATATTTCTGCGTTTCTTTTTAAGATCGATCCGCTCTAATGTACATATGCAGTCTTATAGTGTAGCGCTGTTACTATTAAATGCTGCAAGTATTTATTTACACATGCACTCATATACATACATACATACCTTACTGAATTTTGTCACCAAAATACAACCAAAGCCAAATGCCTTGTAAAATAGTTTCTCTTGAGACTATTAGACATTTTCCAATCGATTGAAGCAAAATTTTTTTGAAAGGGAAATTAAAATGTTTTTATTACCGGCAATAATAAAACGTGCAAATAATTCATATGTCACAATAAGAGAATTTCAGGCTACATGCCGTCACGAACACCGCTATAGAACTGCATAAAGGTACATACATATGTACATGCAAACATTTGTATGTAGTGTCAAGCAACAGCAGGCATGAAGCTTACAGAAAATAAAAATTGAGAGATCTAATTTGTTGCTGTTTAGAATGTATACTACATACGCAACTTACGCATTAGTTTTTGGAGTTCAGGATTCTTATGTGACTTTTATTATCACAGCACAACATTACGGCATCTTATCACATAACTTTTACATCTCTGACCGAGATTCTAACCTTGACGACAGCTGGTGGTTTCAGTTTCACTGAAGAAATATGGCAGGATATTGATAGAACTGTTTGTATGAGTCACCATAGAGCCTTAACATTTAACATTCGTTCGAAAATGTATTCGGAACATTTAACTTAGACCGATATCTAACCGCAATATACGAGCTACAATTAAAATTAGAGAACTGAAAAGGTAGGAACAGCTGTGGCTACGACTTACTGAAGCATTAATAGAAAGCCTACATAATATGGCGGTCTGTCTGTATACGTCCTTCAGTTTTTTAGATACCAATTTGAAAATTTGCATACGCCCTTTTCTCAGCAAAAAGCCGCTCATTTGTCAAAAACCGGTCAAAAACGCCGATATTGGACCACTACAGCATATAACTGCCATACAAACTAACCCCTCAAAATCAAGAGAAAGATCTTTTTATACCATTTTCTGCTCAACGAAATGCACCTATGAAGGATATTGTATTGGTTAGTCGAAAAAGTCGTTTCGTATTTCGAATTAAATTTCAACTTATTTTTTTTTTTTTTTGTTTTTATTCATAATGAACTTTAATAAACCTAATATGCACCATTTTGGTCGACCACTTTTTGCCATTTTTCCGCTAGTGACATTATTCCATCAGTGTAAATCGAAATTTCGAAATTTCCAGAACGGAAGCGAGCGAACCATTTTTGTGCTGCACGAGCTGATAAAGCATCGTCTGCGTAAATTTCACAAATTTCATTAGTGGCTTCCGTGACATTTTTCCCTTTATTATACAAAAATTTCAAAATATACCTAATTCCTTCATTATTTTCACACATTTTTGAACAGCTATAACTTTTTTTCAACTTCATCGAATTTATTTTTTTTTTGTTAAACGAAGCTTAAAATCTCACCTTTCCAACACTATATGGCATGATACAATGTGATTGGTAGCAGTGGATATATACGACTCCACCGTCATCTTTTAACAAAATACGAAAAGACTTTTTCGACTACACAATAATAATTTGATCTTATTTAATTAGCAAATCTGCACACATTTAGATATTTTTGCTTTCTCGCAAAATTATGTACCAGTTACATATTGACAGTATCTCGATGATATGTACTACCCATTTGATGCATGAATAAGTTCAGACACGAACAACAAACACAAACAAACGAATAGAGAAATACTAAAAAAACCGCCTTGAAAAGCTTTTATGAAACCTCTAACGCTGCTTGATATTTACATTTTTCGCGAATTAAACGCAAATCCAGCAAAAGTTATTACAGCGAATTATGTATTAAAAATTCTACGACTTTGTTTGTATGTATGCTACGATTATGTACGATATGTATCTAAGTATGTTAGAATAAACATTTAATCATTTAGGCACACAAGTATTAAGGCTTCGTGTGCGCTCTATAAGAGCTATGCTATGTATGTAAATAGCTATGTATTTTTGTAAGTATGTACAGCGTCTGCCAATAGGGATGATATGATTTTGAAAGCTTGTGCCGGCCTTGTTTGTTTACAGATTTGAGTCGAGTGTTGTCAGTGTATTTTAGATATAACCGAAATTCCAGCCGAAACACTGCCCCAGGTCTTTGAAAATTGGCGTAAATTGTAAAAGTATATGTGAGCTAAGGAAAGACATGCTATGATAAGAAAAGGACTATCCCTTAATTTCAGTTATATACTTGTATATCTGACATTGTCCGTTTTCATTCATTTTCATAATGTGTCATAAAAATGTAAGAAGAATTCTACATTTTGTCGTAAACGGTTGTCCGGGTCTCGAGATATGGAATTTCACCAAAAAGTGGACGGTACTCTGTAGCAACTGGTTGAAAGAGTATAAAAAGAGAAGCCATTTTGAGCAAATTTAAGTGTTTTCTTTCATTCTAACACTACGTCGTTCTCCTTGGTAGACCCTGTATATATGTAGATAATGTATAATTTGTTACAGATTCGCTAATTATAAGACAAATTATGATGATTTTTTGCTAGAAATTTTTTTTCTAAGCTATTTTTCGCGCTTCACTGACTTAGAAATTAACCTAGTCTGACTTTGTTAGAAGCTGGCAAATCAATGCTATACTATTACAAATATGAATACTAAACAAATAAAATTGTTAACATCGGCTGCAACGAAGGTATAATACCCTTCATATGCGCATTTATTATATCCTTAAAAGGTATCAAACATGCTTAGTTTGGTTTTGATAGGTCATTTTGTACGGCAGCTATATGCTATAGTGGTCCGATCTAAACTACATGTTTGGACATTGCAAGATTATCTTGGACAATAATCCATACCAAATTTGGAAAAGATATATAGTCAAATAAAAAAGTTCTCTATACAAAAACTCCATTTTGAGCGGTCGGTTTATATGACAGATATATGGTATAGTGATCCCATCTAAACAATATGTTCGGAAATTGTAGCATAGCCTTGGACAATAATCTGTGTCAAATTTCGTACAGATATCTTTGCAAATAAAAATCCATTGAAGCATTTAATTTTGATAGGTCAGTTTGTATAGCAACTATAGTCTAAAGTCGTCTGATAACGGCGGTTCCAACAAATAAGCCGTAGTTTGAGCATAAAAAGACGTTTGCGCAAACTGGGATCGTCCATTTAATTGAGCTTTCACTGTATTTTTTATTTTTATGAATTTTTTTTGACTACACTATCTTCTAAGTTGGTTCAAACTGGACACAGTGTGCTAAATTTTACTAAAATCGGTTCAGTAGTTTAGCAGTCCATCGCGGACAAACAACGTGATATGTAATTGTTATATATAAAGATGTATGTATTTACTTTATAGAGTCTTCGGCGTTTCCTTCTGGGTATTAAGGTTAAGGGTATAAATATTTTCACATATAGGAAGAATATAGAATATTTTGTTGCTATGTATATGATATTCGCACATAATTCAAGTAAACTGAGAAAGCATACATATTGAGAATGAGAAATTAGATAGTGCATTTTGTATAGGTAAGACTTAAAAGATTTATATAGTCAGTAATCACAGGCAGTAATCACATCAAAAATGCTCTTATTTTAATGAACTCATTGTCATTATAAAATTTTATAACAAAACGCAAAATTTCCTAACGCAAAGCACAGTAGTACGTTTTATAATACAATAAACCTGCTACAAATAACAGTTAGCTGCTAGTGCCGTTATTTGAAGCTTAAAATTTGAATGAAAACTATTTGTCACAATAAACTAATTTCAGCAATAATAAAAAAGAAATAGTTCGCGTGACAGTCTCTGTAGCTAGAAAAAAATATAAAAATACATAGCAAAGGGCCTTTAAAACTTCCGTCCAACTTAACAAATGCGCATTGCATGTGTTTGTACCGTTATCAAATTTCCAAGTTAATTATGAAAATTTTGCAACGTGACAATTTTTAGTTCCAACGGCGTGTCAATGTCGAAGCGTTAGTGAGTTTAACTAATGACTTTTGTAGTTATTCTATAATGTTTATACGATTGGTAATGACAAATGACAGTGACTCTGTGCACTTTATGAACAAGAACTAGATATCTGTGCACTAGATAAACAAGTACTAGCTATCGATTTGATCGGTTGATGAAAAAGGGATATGACAAAATGTGTTCTTTCATCGTTTAAGAGCTCACATGTACTCTTAACAAACATAACCTCAATAATTACAAAACTTTTGACAGTTTTGAGTTTTCAAAACAAGTCAAAATTGTGTTTAACTTGATTTCATAAATATATCACCGCCATTTTTGGTACATACTCTAGATTTATACACTTTGATATCGAAATATGATTTAGTAACTAGGCTAAAATCTAATTCAGTACTTTATCTACCAAAAACTTTATGGATTGAAGGGGTTTAATTCTTCTTTCAAATCAAAAAATTCCGCTTTTTGATAAATATTAAAAAAAAAGCAGTATATGGGTAGTCGAAAAAGTCTTTTCGTATTTCTAATGGAACTTCAACATATTTTTTTATATTTATAATGAGCTTTAATGAACCAAATATGTATCATTGTGGTTGACCACTTTTAGCCATTTTTCTGCTAGAGACATAATGCCATCGGTGTAAAACCTTTCTGGTTTCTCGCCGAAAAACTGCGACAAGTAATTTTCACAGGCCTCTCTTGAAGCCAACTTTACTCCATTAAAAGTGTTCTACATTGACCAAAACAAATGGTAGTCCGATGGTGTGAGGTCAGGGCTATATGATTATCAAAACTTCCCAGCCAAGCTCTCACAGTTTTTGCCGAGTCATCAAAGATGTGTGTGGTCTAGTGTTGTCCTGTTGGAAGACGAAGCCCTTTCTGTTACTCAGTTCTGGTCGTTTTTTCGATTGCTTGCTCCACTCTCATCAGTTGTTGACAGTAAAATGTAGAGTCAATCATTCGACCAGGGTCCAGCAGGGCCCCACAAAACACTCAGCATAACCTTTCAAGGCGTCAATCTCGGCTTTGCGACCATTTGTTGAGCTTCAACACGCTTGGACCATGATCTTTTTCGCACATTATTGCCGTATTTGATCCACTTTTCGTCACCTGTTACCATACACTTCAGAAATGCTTCGATTTGATTTCGTTTCAGCAAAGAATAGCAGCCGTTAATTCGATCCATTAAATTTTTCTTAGACAATTCATGTGGTACCCAAACATTGAGCTCTTTTGGTAGCCAACCTTTTTTAAATGGTTCAAAACCGTTTGATGATGAATGTTAAGTTTCTTAGCGATATCATGGCTGCCTATGTGACGGTCCTGGTCAATATTTTCCATAATTTCATCGAATTTTTCAACGATAGGTCAACCAAAGCGAGATACCATTGTGGTGCTACACGAACTGGTACTGCTTCGTCTCCATAAACTTCACAAATTGGTGGCTTCCGTGGCATTCTTCCTTTTCTTATACAAAAATTTCAAAATATAGCGAATTTCTTCAATATTTTCACAATATTTTTGAACAGCTGTAACTTTTTTCAACTTCCCCGAATTTAATTTTTTTTTGGTTAAATGGACTTAAAAACTCAACTTTCCAACACTATATGGTATGACACAATTTGATTGGTAGCACTGGAGATATACGACTGCACCGACATCTATTTAAAATTACGAAAAGACTTTTTCGACTACGCAATATATGCAAAAAAACATAAAATAATATATATAACGTTCAACTAAAATACTCTTAAACTCTTTAGAAACAAAAGACTACTAAATCTACTACTCTTCCTTTTTTATCACTTTCAGTTAACATTCCAAAACGCTTCAACATAGCGGTAATGTTATTCGTGGCATGTCTTATGAGCTATATGGTGCGTGTCAATCTAAGTATTAATATCATAGCTATGGTCGAGCACACGGACCCCAATGCCACCGAACCGCTGCCAAATGTAAGTCTTCCGAGAATTCTCAATTTAAAAAAATTCTAACACAACTTCAATATTTAGTACGGTCCACGCTACAACTGGAGTCAAACGGATCAAGCCAATTTATTAGGCGCTTACTTCTATGGCTATATGATTACCTCACTGCCGGCGGGTATGTTGGCCGAGAATTTCGGTGGCAAGCCGGTAGCAGGCTGGAGTTGTTTGGGCGCAGCCGTGCTTACAGCACTAACACCCCTCGCCGCAGCATGGGATAAATGGGCTGTGTTCGTGATACGTTTTCTCATTGGTTTCTTTAGTGTAAGTTACAATATTATTTAAAGGTTGAAATCGTTTAATCGAAATCGTTTATATAATTATATATATATATTTTTTTTTTAATTTTAGGGCGTGATTTATCCGTGCTGTCACAGTAAGTAGTTGCGCAAATTGAGTTAATTTTGTATATAATAAAAAATAATCCTCTTCTTTGTTTACTTTTGCGCAGATTTGGTCTCCAAATGGTCGCCACCTGATGAGAAGGGTAAATTTGTCGCCTCTTTAATGGGCGGCACATTTGGCACAATGATAACTTGGCCCATTTGTGGCGTAATTATCGAGAGCATGGGCTGGGATTGGGCTTTCTATATGGTTGGTCTATTCGTATTGATCATGACATTGATTTGGTTCTACGTTGTTGCCGATAGTCCAGCACAACATCGCACCATTTCCGTGCAAGAGCGTGAATATATTGAAAAGAGTCTGGGCGATACCATCACAACGAAGAAGGTTGGTATTATTTATGGCTGACTTAGATTTAGTCACTACTTTTACTGTATTTATATAATATGTATGTATATTCAATTATTTATTTCACAGCGCTGGCCACCATACAAGAGCCTCGTCGTCTCTCTACCCTTCTGGTCGTTACTGCTCTTACATTATGGCAGCATGTGGGGTCTGTTCTTCCTAATTACCGCCACTCCTAAGTTCCTTAGTGAGGTGAGCTCTACAACTACTTCTATTATTGGCTTTGTAGTAAAATTTTAAATGTTTTGTTTGCTATTTTAAAAGGTGCTCGGCTTCAACTTGTCTTCAGCCGGCTTCCTCTCCAGCTTGCCACATTTGGCGCGTTTACTGTGCGCCTTCGGCTTTGGCGCCATCGCCGATCTCATTCGCCGCAAGAGTTGGCTGAGCGTGACAATGATGCGTAAAACTTTCTGTCTATCTTGTAAGTACTGATTTTTGTAAAAAAAATTGACTGTGTTCCAAAAAATTTATATATTTTTCCCGCATTTTCGTTTAGCGCACATTCTGCCTGGCATCATGCTCATCATACTGGCATATTTCATAAGAGATCCGTATGTTTGTGTCATCATTATGACAATCTCATTGGGTTTCAATGGCGCAGCGACCGCATCTAATTTGCAGAACTCACAAGATCTGGCACCCAACTATGCGGGCACACTGTACGGTATCATTAACTGTATTGGCACTACGCCTGGTATTTTCTCGCCCATGATTGTGGCTGCCTTTACTAAAGAAAGTGTAAGTGTTCGGCATTTAAAATGTATAAATTATGAGTTAGCTTCATTAATAAATTTCTTTGTCTCTTTAGAACACCATTGAACAATGGCACTACGTGTTCCTGATAGGCGCCGCGGTCTATATAATACCTGCGCTGATATTTTGGGTTTTCGGTTCGGGTGAAATACAAAAATGGAACGAAATCGATAAGAAATCGTCTAAGAATGACACCATCAACACGAAACTATAAAACTGTAAAAGTATTGCATATATGTAGTGTTAATTTGTCGGATATTCTGGTATTATTGTAAACTGTATTTATACTTATAGAATATGGGTTGTGAAAATCCATGGCGATTTGATATATACATATATAGTGCTTACATAAATTATTAAGCCCATTTGTAGGGCTGTACAAAAAAGCATGCGTATGTATAGTATAGTATGCTATAGTGATATATTCCTTTGTACCATTAAGCTGTGAATTTAATAAACATTGAACTTAAATATAAATCGTATATAACTTCAAAGATTTCAATTTTTATTTCTTGTTGGGTGTTTGGCAAAAATTCTTAATAATTTTTGTGTTTAAAACATGTTAAAGCTAGTATTGATTTGTCTCAGTCCACGATCGTTTTACCACAAACACTTCGGTTCCTTTCCAAAACAGCGCGATCTGCGTAATATGAACCAATATGAAGTTTCAAATGTAGAATTGGATGTGGATATCAATGGATTCTCACCAAAACATTAATACCCACAACTATTTCAGAAAATTTCCACAGTTAGGTATATAAAAACAACGAAAGATCTAGATTTCTATTCAAGCTTTTATGAAATATATCTTCTTGACTACAGTGCATGCTTTGGAGGATAAAAACAGGTTTCAAGATACAAGGAATCTATAAATATACCAGTAAAATCAAAAGATTTGGCGCCCTACGATTTTTTTCTGTTTTTGAAACTGAAAAAATCGCTTCGCAAAAAGCGTTATGACTTCATTGACCAAATACTACTGTAGGTAGAAATTAGTAAGACTTTTTAATTTAACTTTCACGAAATTTTTTTTCTAGGTGTATATGACATCTGTGCCAAATGTCACATCTAAATAATCTTTAGTGCTTGGTATACGCTTGTCTTTCTGAAGTAAATAAAGTGCATTCGGCGAATTTTACGATGGCTTAAATTATTCAACAAAGAAGTTCCATTAAATTTTGTGTGCGGAATCAAATTTATGATGCCGAAATGTTCAGAATGTTGAAAGAGGCATTCGGTGATAATTGTTTGTCTCGAGCAAGTGTTTATGATTGGTACAAACTATTCAAAGAGTGTCGAGAACGCGTTGACGACGAACCACGACCAGTACGGCCATCAATATCAACTGATGATCAACACGTTCATAAAACATAGGAATTGGTGATTTAGAATTGATGTTTAACAGTCAGAGATCTTACTTGCATCGTTGGAATATCGGAAGGATCAGTGAAAAGATTTTTGAAAGAAAATTTAGGCCTAAGAAAAGTGAAAGCACGATTGGTTCCAAAAGCATTCAATTTTTTCAAAAAGACAGCATCGCGTTGACGTCTGTGAAACAATGATTTTCGAATACCATAAAGTTAGGAAACGTAATATTACTGACGATGAGTCTTGAATCTATGGTTATGACCCGGAAAGAGATGATGAATCGTACGACTAATATGGCAAAGGTAAGCCGAAACCAAAAAAATCACGTCCAAACAGGTCAAAAATCAAGGCAGTTTTGCAGTTTTCTTCGATTAACGAGGTGTGTTGCACTACGAATTCACTCCGACTGGCCAAATTGTTGACAAGGAATACTATTTGAGACTGAGCTTCATCACAGTGATTCTAACCTTAAAGTTTTTAGTAAAATTGTTAGCAAGCGATCTTTCAAACAAAAAATCCACATTCTATAGAATTTAAGTCACCATCGCTAGCACATATGAAGGAAATTCTAAAAGAAAAAAAAAATAAAAATGGGTTTTAATATCAATAATAAACAAACAGCTTTGTTACGCTTCAATAAATCCATATTTGTGTGTAGCGTAAGTAACAATTCCAGTTTGTATTATAATATTATGGCTAAATGCGCAACAGTTGCTAATTAATTAGAAGGTGTAAATTTACTACTTTAGTACTTTTTCCGAGCATTGACTTGGTCCATAAAGTGTATAAAAACTGAACAAATCAAGTTCAAGTTCAAGTGAATCATCATTTGACACAAGCTTCGATTTTTACTACCCCTTTTGGACTTCTTCGTTCAGTCAACAATGTTTGAATCAGCTTTTTTCAATCACATGAATTTCAATTTACATAGAGGATTATTGTGGATCACTTGTGAAATTCAAAAACCGATTTTTTACATAAGTATATTTCGAATTTACATATAATTGAGAATATTCGCCGAAAATTTGAAGCTGATTTAGCAAAGAGTTTCGGAGATATGACCGGAAATCAAAAATTTAAACGCGTTTTTCTCGAAACGATTAGTTTTAAATTTTCACAAGATCTTCTTAGATATATTCATCAGATTATAATCGAAGAAATAAGATTTTTACAACAATTTCGACTTTTTAAATATTTTTTTAGGAAGCCACCATTGATGTTCTACAATCAAAATTATGACTAGCCCCTTTTGGATTTTGTTTTTCAATTTCAGATCATCCTGGAGGTTGTCTACGGGATCAAGGAAATCCAAAAATTTATAGTCCATCACATGAAGAGAATTAGTAGCGCTAAATCTTTTGAGCTACATTTTAAGGCTGAGCTTCTCTCCAGTGATTTTAATATTTTTATCTTAATATTTCATACACAAAATTCCTATTGACGCTCGATAGAAGAGACTGTAGGAACATGATCGGAATGCTAACTAGTCACTGTCTGGTGGCGACACAAGGCCGTAGAATGGAGCTGGTAGGTCGAGAAGACTGCAGAAAATGTCTAGAGCAAGACACCAGGGAAACAATAAAGCATCTCCTGTGCACTTGTGCCGCATTGGCAAGTCTACGCTACAAGCATCTCGAGTTCCCACGGTACAATACACTGAAGGAGGTATCGAGTGAGGCCGCAAAGTCTGTTAAAATTCGCGTCAAACGCAGGCATTCTAAAGTACGACTACTCCTCATGGACCTAGCGGCTGAACTTCATCTAGTATAACAAAAGAACAAACTGGTTTATGCGTTACTTATTGGCCTACCAGATTAACCTAACCTAACTTAGTAAATTACTAATGAGAGAAATGGGATATATGGGTTCCGTAGCATTGGGTGGAAGAATATCAAAATAAAAATCCACATTCAATAGAATTTTATTCACTAAAAAAAGCAAGCATATCAAGAACATTCCAAAAGTTAAAGGTTTTAATATTGTTTACAAACAAACAGCTTTGTTACGCTTCAGTCAATCGACACATGTGTAAATGATTAGCAATTCCTGTTTCTGGTATTGTGGGTTAATGCGCATTTCAAACAGTTGCTAATTAGTTAGAAGCTGTATATTCACTACTTTAGTACTTTTTTTTTAGGTGCATTGACTTGATTCATGAAGTTTGTAAAATCTGAGTTCAAAGGACCATTGCGACGCAATTTCCAGTGACCTCTCGGAAACAAAGATGCGAATAACTCCTTACAGTATCGTAAAGTAAAGTGAAAAAATGTGTGTTTTTGTTAAAGCCTTAACTTAGAACTTGGACGAAAAAAACAGAACAAAACTCAAGATTGGACTTTTGGCAGACATCTTTATAAAAGATTGAAATTACGCGATTTTTTTTCAAAAAGTTGTAATAGAAAAAAAGTCCTTCGTCCAAGTCGTTAGGAATTGTATCTCAAAGTTCTCAAGGCTGTATCACCGAAACTATTACTCGGTTCAACTTGAAAACTTAAGACTAGAGGTGTTGTAGAATTTAATAAAACAATAAAGAATCGATTTATTGCTCCCGTAAACCCATGTAACCCCTTAAGTGAATCACATTTTGACACAAATTTCAATTTTCACACTTTCCGTGTCTGATTTCTTCATTTAGTCTTCAAAGCTTGAAGCACACATATTTTTCCCTCGCAAGAATTTCAACTCACAGCCCAGTCTTTTATATGTACTTTCAACATCTTTAAAGACCTTTCCTCACAACATTACATTTAGCCTATGAAAAACTTTAATACTTTAAGCTCTCATGAAAACTATTACCCCAGGTTGCAGCAGTATCAAAATAATATGGAATCATAAAAAAGGCACATCGTACAATAATTAGTTCAATATAACCTTAAGAATCTGTAGCTATTAATACCATATAGATTTTTTTATGCGTGGTAAATCGGCTGTTATTTAAAGAAGTAAATTTTTTGCAACCGCCACTGTATATTGCATCTGCAATAATTTAATAAATTCATTTAGATATATATGTATTTACAAGTACAATGTATAATAATAAAAGTTCCGTACAAATTTATTTTTATTTTGTTACAATACACAAAATTAATACAACAAATTAAATTAAAATTAAATAAAACAAAATCTTCAACATTTATAAGTTCGCGTTACCAACTAGAATTTGTTTTCATGGTGTAAATCGGTTGGCAAGGCGTACTTAATCAACTGTCAGAGAACGTACGCTCTCAATTTCTACGTTCTCTGACGGCAAATGACAACCAGCTGATGCGAAATGTATTTGTTTGTAAACAAAAGCTTTTTCCATATTGAAAGTGCTTTCGAAGCAATTTCTGGTATTATTGCAGATGTAATGGAAGACGTGGGTTTCGTAGAAAATTATTTGTCGCTGAGACTACACATAATTAAATTAATATGTTCATATTTTTTAGATGTACCTAAGCTGTGTCTCAACTTATTGCTACTGATAGGCTCTTGCATTACTAAAGAGCGATGCAAGTAGTTTTTTATGAGTTATTTCCAGGCCAGTGACATGTTAAGAATGACAGTACTTGAAATAACAGGACATACAAGCTATCTATAATAGCAGGACGACTAAGAAACGTCAAAAGCAAGGCACAATGAAACAATGGAACATCTCTTGTACACTGGTATCGCATTGACAAAGCAACATTTTAATCATTTGGGGGCTCAAGTGTATAAGTTTCTAGAAGAGGTAGCGTTGCCGAGGCCACAGAATCTGCTGAAACTCGCTTCAAGCGCTGATATTCTTAAGGATGGCTACTTCTCATGGACTACGTTGCAGCACTCCAGCTGCTATAAGAAACACAACGGTCTTTACGTGACTTTTTAGCCTGCTAGACTAACCTAGCTATACTAACAGCATAACAGGCACGTTTTTTTACTTTTACTTGTTTACCAAAAACTAAATGTTAAGATCTACAAGTCCAACCTTAAAGCAGTATGGACGTATACAATGCAGTTATGGGATACAGCGGGTACATCCAACATTGAAATCCTCCAAAGATATCAATCGAAGACTTTAAGAAGCATTGCAGTGTTCCTTAGCACATAAACAACTTCGAAACCCACAAACACTTAAATATACCTTTTGTTAAAGAGGAAATCTGCAAAGCCTGTCGAAGATGCCTTGATAGACTTTCTAATCATGAAAACTTTCTGGCGATAAGTCTACTGAACAACAGTATGCATGTTAGACGCTTAAAAAGAACTCACATATTGGACCTTCCTGATAGATTTTAAGTAGTTTAAAAATATTTTTTAGCAAATTATGTTAAAGGAGAATATATTGATTAGTCTCAATGGAACCCAATCATTCCTGTCATGATGGTTACTATTTATAAAATTTGCTGATTGTCTTCAGATAGAATTCAATTAAAATATACAGCAAATCAAAAAAAAATAAGAATATTTATATACTTCTACAAAATACACATAAAAAATGCGTCATCGCTTCGCTCTATGGGCTCTTGAAAAGCTCCAAGAAGATCCGACGTTTTCGATCCAAATTTTGTTCAGCGATGAGGCACATTTCTGGCTCAATGGTTATGTAAACAAGGATTTGAGACGAAAAGTAACCTGTAGAGATTCAAGAGCTGCCTTTTCATCCAGAAAAAAAAAAAGGTTTGGTGTAGTTTGTGAGCCGTTTTAATCATCGAGCCATATTTCTTCAAAAATGATGCTGGTGAAAAGGTAGCCGTCAATGGCGACCGTTATCGCGCCATGAAACAGACTATTTGATGTCTGAAATTGAAGCTCGTGATCTCGGCGACATTTGATTTCAACAAGACGGCGCCACATCACATCAATTGATGTATTTATTGAGAGAAAACTTCGGTGTACAGATAATTTCACGTTTTGGGCCGGTCGTTTGGCCACCAAGATGGTGTGTTATCACACCGTTAGATTTTTTTCTGTGTGGCTATGTAAAGCCTAAAGTCTATGCGGAAAATCGTGCTTCGATTAAGGCGTTGGAACAGAACATCACACGTGTCTTGGGGTAAAAATATAACATAATAAATAAATAATTAGTTCCACAAATATACTTTCCTTGATATTAAACAACTAGCTATATATAGGTATTGACGTGTTTACATACATACGTACAAAAATGATTCAGATTATACTAAACTTCGGTTATTGCTAACGCAAACCGAATGACGTAGTTTTGTGGTTATTAACTGATCGGTAATTTGAAACATTTTGAGTGATTGATAGCATGGTATTGACCATGTTAATTAAAATCAACGGTTTTGTGGCATTATTTTTTTTCAAAATTATGAAACAATAATAATATAACTTAAATTCAGTGATTTTTTTTGATTTTCTAGGAATTATAAAACATACATTTGTTTATACATACACATGTACACATGTATGTGCAAATATCATTTTTTTTATTCGGCGTAGCCAAAAGTATAGCTTTGAAAAATTGTATTTGCTTAATCCGACGCGAATATTTGCCATATTTTTCAATTCTTACGCTATTGTTTTCATTTTAGACACATTGGAACCAGAACACATAACATATTGTTTGTTTATATATACGACTATATATATTTACACATACTATATGTATGAACATCAAAGCAGTACAATGTTAAGTATCGCAAACGTCATGACTTGTGTCAATCGTGCATGTCTAAGGCTTAGTGTCAATAAACAAACATATGATCAACACACACGGCGTATGAGTAACATTTGTTCGTTGAACAACAAAAGACCTTTTTAAAATGTAAACAAACTGTGGCATATTGTTTTTGTAACGACTACCGTAAGCAAGCACTATACACACATAGTGCACACCCCCACGCCGCATGCAAAACATATTGACACTAAATTTGCTTATACTATGAATGAATCGATGACCACACAAACCACAAATTGTTGTCGTTGATTGTCTCCAATATTGTCTAAGCAACGCTGCTGTTGCTGCTCGAGCACTTGATTTTCGTCACGGCAACGTGTATACATATGCAAAAGTATACATGCATACATAATTGCCTACATACATACATATGTACCTGTATCTGTTGGTTGCTGTATGTGCGTTTGTGCATTTAATAGGTGTTTGCAGCGCGTTAGTGCATACGTAAAGTGCACATGAATATGCATAGTCGCTTGTTAGAACGATGATAGCGTTCACGAAACCAACTAAAGCAGTTGTAATGATGTTGTGCGCGACGCGTGTTGGATTATTTTAGTAGCGCGGGAAATTTCTTTTCTATGTGCAATGAGGTTTAAGGTTAATTTAAAAAACAAAAAGGAAATTTTTTTTTTGGAAATATTATTTAGTGAATTTTTATGATACAAAAATAGTACAAAAAAACTGTTTTTAAATGCAAAAAAAATAGTTTAGTAGAGCTTGAAATTTCTTTGTGTGCAGTGTAGTTTTAAAACAAAAAACACAAAATGAAAACAAAATTGAAAAATTTTTAGTGAATTTTGATGGGACAAAATCAAAAAAAATTTAAAAAAAACAAAATAAAAAAATGAAAAATGATTTAGTAAATTTTTATGGTAAAAAACTGTTTTCAAATGCAAAAACAATATATTTTTAATACAAATAAATAAAATTAAAATTAAAGTGAAAATGCCACTCAGATGGAAGCAACGATTAAGCAAAATATGTGCTAGTAAGAGTCGAAGGTATAAAATACATATTAAAAACTAAAGTATTTTGGTATACATACATATATGTTATGGCATATATGATATTTATCTATTTGTACATATTTTATGTATAATTTTAAAAAAGCAAATTTCAAAATTAAAAAAAAAATTAAAATGTTTCTGACCAAAAATAAAACTAAAGCTCATTTATCAATGTTTTTTTTTCACCTCAGACTTATGATTATTCAGCAAATCGGCAATGGGTGGTTAGTTGGCTGAAAGGGGAGACGCATGGCGCCGAACCGCAGACGGCAGCACTTAGCGTGTCCGAGTAGTGAACGCTACAAGCCGAGCCGAGCGCATTTTCGCATTTACGCAACACGTGAAACACCCAGCTGCCCAACGTCTCTTAAGTGGTAACACTGGGAGCCGTGTAATATGTCCCATCTCATCCTGCTGAAGGTTTGGCATTAGCATAGACAATGTTTCAGCGTCTGACCATCCTCCGCGGATGCTCTGCATTCAACCACATTCGCTTTTCCCATTTTCTGAAGTGGGATCTTAAGGGCAGGTGCCCTGCGATGACCTATACAAAGTTCTTTTTCTTTACTGGCGTAGACGCCGTAGACGCAGTCGTTTCTTCTCTTCGCAACGTGGCGCCAATGAGAAATTCCAAGCGAAGCCAGGTCCTTTTCCAACTGTTCTTTCCAACGGAGTGGAGGTCTACCTCTTCCTTTGCTTCTCCCGGCGGATTTTGCGCCAAATACTTTCAGAGCAGGAGTGTTTTTGTGCATACGTACAAGACCTAGCAAACGCAGCCGCTATTTCTTCCAATGTCACTCAGCTTCATTTTGCCTAGAGCTATTTGGTCTGTCAAGGATCAACACTGCCCTAAAGTAATTTCGTGCTTTTGTTCCAAGACCTGAAGTGTTCCTCAAGTATCCACTGATTCAAATAAACCTAACGGGAGCGGAATAGCCTGGAGCAGCTTAAGGAAATTATCCAACTGTCACCCAGTGAGACAGATCAACTGTCTTTTCATTTCACTCTATTCCTATATGTCCAGGTACCCAGATGATATTAACCGAATTACCAGCTAAAAGTCCTGTTATTGCCTACTTTCATAACTTAATGTAAAGAAGACCACTTTTTTTCACCCTTTGTTCCATCAAAGAGTATGTATGTATATTTAGCCGTAAAAAACTGTCGATCACAGAACTATTGGTTCAATTTTTTCTGCTGGGCAATGAAAACGATGTGTTTCATCCCTTGTAGGTCCCCTTTTTTCGGTGTTATTGCTAACTTAGGCCCAGTTCATTAGCAAGATCGAGTATGATACCATGCTCCTGGTGACGCCGAGTCTGCTTCTAATGGCCTGAAGTCATCATTCGGCTGGCAGTAGTCATTTCCTCATGCTTAACTTGTTTACGTGGTCACGCCTGTTGTACAAGTACATCCCAAGCGTAGACATGTTTCTATGCACCAGAACATCGTTTTCGATCCGTTCGACATGGTCTAAACAGCGCATTCGTTAGATTTGTATGAGCTTTACTATATATGTATATCTCATCGTAGAGCTCATACAATTCCCAGTTTCATCTTCTTCGGTACTCATGGCTGACGCGAACGGCTCGAAAGGCTGAAAGACGAAAGAGTTATAGGCTGAACAGATTCGAATCGTGCCTGCATGAATACTATTTTTCTACAAATACTGCGTCTGCTGTAACAAGCTCAAATGCAGTCACATTATTTGGAGCCAAAAAGACCCAATAGAGCCACGAGCTAAGCACTAATAACTTGAAATTTCGGAAGCAACTATCTCAAAAGCACAAAAAAGGATTAGATTACATGTATTATACAAACAGTTGGACCTGAATGTAGTCGAAACGAAATAAATATAGTGCAAAGGTGGTCATAATAAAGACTTTTAGTTCACAGACAAGGCAGCACAAGGCTTCAGAATGATCCTTCACTACCACAAAATACAAAAAAGAGCTGAAACCCAAATTTAAAACAAGAAAATAATGATACATATTCAAAAATGGATCACATACAGGATACCAAAACAAAATTGCCAGCTGATTTCTACGAATCTGCAAATATATTCCTCATTGGACAAGAGTTTTCGAGTCTGACTTAAATTGTTTACTATTGCATAATCACATTATATAATTTGGCATTGACCATCCGTCGCTTGATGTTCGATACTCGTGCAACAAGTTGGTAAAGCAGCGCCAAGCAACAATGCAACAAACACACACATGCAAATCATATTCCTAAATGGCGAATACGCGTAACGAGGAAGTGTTGTGCGTGTGTGTATATGTGTGCGCGCACGTGAAAAGCAACAGTTTATTGCAAGCGTTCGCTGTTACCTCCACGAGTAGCCTTGCAGTGGCGAACATGTGCCGCCAATGATGGGTGGCGCGTGGCACTCGCCTATTGAAGCTAATGCATATGATGGCGTCGACATTTGTAAAGCATTTATAGGTGAAATACGTATGCGTAATGGGCCGATGGCACCACCAACAGATAGCAACGTACGCACATTACAACAAAAAACGAAACAGAAAAACATTTACACACTTGCAAGTACGAAAGGGTGGGGTTGCATACATACTTATGTGCGTGCGTGTGCCTGAGTGTGTAAGTAAGCGTCTGCTTTGGGAGGCTTGTCGATGGCGCAACAGTTTGTGCGCACAAAGCCTTGGCAAATAGACGAACCAGCAGCTACTGGCCACCGACAAACTGACTGACTGACTTTGCTGGCTGGCTGCTGGCATATTTGCTTACATACATATGTACATACACACACACATCCCTGCAAATTTGTTGTAGTGGATTTGTGCTGCCACTGTATCTCTTTACTGTTAGCCGCTATATTCTTTGGATAATTTCAATTTTTTTTTTTTTTTGCATTTGGTTTGTTGAAGTGTAAGACCAACCAGAAGTAGAAGTGGCAAAGTAAAGGCGATGGCGTCGACGAAGACGCTGACGACGAACTGCTACGCACAGAACGCAATCGTAGCGCACATGGCGTGTGTAGTGTGTTCATTGCGGCTATAAAAAGGCGCGTAGCATTTCGAAAGCTTGCAGTTTTCTCGGCGCCGTGCGATGCGCTCAAAACCCTCTACATAACCAGCGGAACGGAAACGGATATAAAGTGGCTAAATATCATACTTTGATTTGTGATTTGCAAGTGTTGAACTCTTCCTGTGTTGTGTTAGAATAAATAGAAGAATAGATTTGTGAACTTTAATTTTACTGCTGTTGTTGTTAAATAATTATTGTTTTTTTTTTTTTGATAATTGTTGTTGTTATTGTTCGGAAAAAATACGGGTTAAATATATTAATAATAGAAAAGTGTTAAGAAAATTTTATGTAAGTAAGTCAATTTTGAATTAAATAATTTTTATTTCTGTGACGAATTCTATAACCAAACATAACCTTAAAAAAGTGAAAATAGTACCAAAAATAAGAAATATGTTTTAATTAAAAGGAATATTATTTTTTTGAACTATTTTTTTTTTAACTTTTTACTTTAAAAAATTTTTTTTATGCATTTTATAATCAGAAATACACTTAAAAAGTGAAAATAATACCAAAATTAAGAAAACTATTTTTTTATTAAAAGAAAAATTCAAGGTTTTTTCTTCATTTTCAATAGTTCATAGGTATGTATTTTTAAAGCAGAAAGTTAAAAATAATACCAAAAATAAGGAAACAATTTTTTTTTAAGAAATAAATATATTAATTTATTTTTCTTTTTAATTTTATATAGTTTTTTTGACCAAAATATCTTTCGCAGATTAAATAGTACCAAAAATTAGAAACATTTTTTTTATTAAAAGAAAACTTACATTAATTATTTTTTTTTTTTCATTTTAAATAATTTGTGTTGTATTTATTAACCAGAAATGCCGTCGGCAGTTAAAATACTAGAAAAAATAAGAAAACTAGTTTTTATTGGAAGAAAAATTGCAATAATATTTTTTTTTGATTTTGAATAATTTTATATGACTTTTTTTAACCAAAAATACCTTCCGCATGCTAAACAGTCCCAAAAACAAGAAAACCTTTTTTTTATTCAAAGAAAAATTAGATTTCATGTAATTACTAGTTTTACAATTTGCTATTACTATTTTTTTAATAGTTAAAGTAGATAAGAAAACTATTTTTTATTAAAAGAAAAATTTCATTAGTATTAGTTTTTTTTTCATTTTAAACAATTTATATGTATTTTTTACCAGAAATAAGAAAAAAAATTGTTTTATTAAAAGAAAAAATTACAATAATTAATTTTTTTTTCATTTTCAATAATTTATACGTATTTTTTCAACCAAAAATACCTTCCGCTTGTTAAACAGTCCCAAAAACAAGAAAACCTGTTTTTTATTCAAAGAAAAATTACATGAAATTATTATTATTTTTTAAATATTTTTTTACGATTTTTTTTAACCAGAAATACCTTCCGCAGGTTAAACAATCCGAAAAATAAGAAAACCTTTTTTTATTTAAATATAATAAAAAAATGTTTATTTTTTTATTTAAAGTAAAATTACATGAAATTATGTATTATTTTTTTTTTTAATAATTTTTTAGGGTTTTTTTTTAACCAGAAATAACCTTAAATCAGTTAAAAAGGTACCAGAAATAAGAAAACTATTTTTTTATTAAAAGAAAAAATTTCATGATTTTTTTCCAATAATTTATAAGTATTTTTTAACAAGACAGTTAAAAATAGTAGCAAAAATAAAAAAAAAACTTTTATTTCAAGAAAATATAAAATTAATTTTTATTAAAATACTTTTTTTGCGAATTTTATAACCAGAAACAGGCTTAAAGCAGTTAAAATACTACCAAAATCAAAAATACTATTTTTTATTAAAAGAAAAATTAGATGACTTTTTTTTATATTTTTTAATTTCAAATAAATCATACGTATTTTTGACCACGAATACCGTCGGCAGTTACAATAGTAGCAAAACAAAGAACATTATTTTTTTTTTATTGAAAAAAAATCACAATATTATTTTCATTTTAAATAATTCATGCGTTCTTTTTGACCAGAAATACCCTTAAATCAGTTAAAATAACAGCAAAACAAAGAACATAATTTAAAGAAAAATCACATGAAGTTATTATTATTTTTTTCAAATAAGTTTTTAGAATTTGTTTAAAATATGCTTTACTTTAAAGTGCATATTTCAAATTTGCTCGAGTGCTTACATGGAGAAGGCCGAAATCACTGCAGTAGTGCTGGACCTTTTTTTAGCGCCGTCGGCGACTGCGTGGAGCTCAAAACTTATTAATTTTTTTTTTCCAAAATTCCAAAAATATGTTTATTAATATGTTTATTAATACAAATTTTATTTTTTTTTTAAGTAATTGACACAGTACTTTTTTGTTTTAATTTGCAAAAATCACCTTTTTTAGCCTGTCGCCCCTAACTTCGGCCTTAAACTTCATATTGATCGCTTAATTCTGTGTACATAATTCACGGCGATATGAACGAAGAGCTTTGCCTTAATTTTTTTACCGAATTTACATTTTTTTCATTTTGAATAACAAAATTCATTCTACAAGTATTTATATATTTGTATTTATCCACGTGCTAACTGACATCTGAGCGATTAGCTCAAACACTCACTTGCCTGTGTTGACATAACTAATTTCTTTATCTAATTGCTAAATGCTAGTTCTGACAATTTACACAATAAGTAAATTTAGCTTAGATCTAATTATAGTCACGCGTATGTATTAATTATATACTGTAAATGCCATACACATTAGCGGAACTGGCAATTAGTAGATTGACATAATATGGCAAGTTCAAGGCAAATCACGGTTGATGGAGCAAGTCGCTCAGTGAATTTCGTTGGATAGATAAATGCATAAAGAAAGCTGATTGAGCATAGTGTTGATGAAATATTTCTTGTTGAGACATTTTTATAAAAATTATGTATTATTATTTACTAAATATTTTAGTGTTTTATTATTTATGAGCTTCTATAACTCAAAGTGTGGATCATTATTTATCAACCAAAAGTAAAGCACCCTGAGGCTGCGTACTTTTTTACAGATTTCGTAGTAAAACTATTCAACATACAAGTTTAAAAAATTAAAAAAAAATTTCGAACTATGGAGAATATTAAGGGATTCCATGGGTTTCCTCAGGTAAAAAACAGCCTTTTTCAACAATTTCTTTCTCATATAAAAATGAAATATTTTGTTAAAATTTTTTATTGTTACAAACATACACTATTAACAAAGAAATTCTGAAATTTTTGGGAAACATATTTTAAACTCAGCCATTGCGACGCCATTACCGGTGACCCGTCGGAAAAAAGAAGCGCCGCGTTGGCCGGATAACTTCTTACATCACCTAAAGTAAAAAAAATATTTTTTTTGTTATTATTTTGGCAACCATTTCTGATACGTACGAAAATAATTCAATTTCGAAACAATTCAATTAGTATTTTTCTCTTCTTCTTCTTCGAAAGCATAATGCATTTAAAATTAAATGAAATATAAATAAAAATACCTCTCGAGCTCCGCTGGTGTACTGTTTCTTACCTCAAATTTTATGCGAATGATATTCTCATTAGCTCAGTCACTCACACTCCAGGCAATAGTATTATTGTCATGTGCACAGAAATGTTTACATCCAATTATTAAATAATTACAACAATACAAAGATTTTAGTATAATTAGTCATGCATACAAGCCGCGAGAGACGACATTTGAGACAATACTTTCAGGAATCAGAAGGTGCAAGTGATTTTTGTTTAAATGCTGAAGTGGGGTGGCTTCTTTTATTTATGCATTGTGCCTTGTAGGGTTAATTAACATTAATATATATTTTTTTATATCCTGAACAAGGTATATTAAGTTTGCCAAGGAGTTTGTAACGCCTACAAAAAAAAACGAACTCAGTCGACTTTGCGCCGCCTGTTTATAAGCGAAGTACTACCTCAGATTTTGAGATATTAATCTGAAATTTTGCACATATATTTTTCTTCACAAGAAGCTTGTCTTTTGTTAGAATGGCCGATATTGGACAACTATACCATATAGCTGCCATACAAACTGACCGGTAAAAATCAAGTGTTTGTAGGGAATACTTCTTTCTTTGACAAGATAACTTCACGAAAGTTGGCATAAATAATTGCTCAAGACAACGGTAAAATCTGCGAAAATACTGTGCAGATCGAACAACTATACCCTATAGCTGCCATACAAACTGTCCGGTAAAAATCAAGTACTTGTATGGAAAAGTTTTTTATTTGACTAGATATCTTGACGAAATTTGGCTTCAATTATTATCCAAAGCAACACTGCAATCTCGGTAAAAGTTGTTCAAATTGGACCACGATGGCATATAGCTGTCATACAAGCTGACATATCAACAAAAAGTTGTTGTATAGAAAACTTTTTTCTTTGACAAGCTATCTTCACGAAAGTTGGCACAAATTATTGTCTTAAGCAGCGCTCTAATTTACAAATAAATTGTTTAGATTGGACAAATATAGCCTATAGCTACCATACAAACTGACCGTTAAAAATCAAATACTTGTATGGAAAACTTGTTTATTTGACAAGTTATCTGCATGAAATTTGGTTTGAATTAGTATCCCAGACAATGCTACAATCTCCAAAAATACTAAGCAGATCGAACTACTATAGTATATAGCTGCCATAGAAACTAACCTTACAATTTCAAGTTAAAATTTTGTATACACTTTCAAGTTATAAGAAATATACAATTGAAGGGTATTTGATGTATTTTTGTATGTATTTTTTGTTCATATTTTGGAAAAATACCTCAAATGATATAAAATTAATATAAATACTCGCCACATATCAATTAAAGCGCAGTTATCTCAGACACCATTCCATTGCTTTGGGAATTCAATACTCATATGACTGCTTAGTCTACCTGAACTCTATTTAATAAACACTCTCTTATGTAATAGATACATATGTGTATTTAAACGCGACTTGAGAGTGTACACTAAGGATTGTCAAGCAAAAATAATTCAAGCGTTATTACGAGTATGAAGGTTAAATGATAAACTCTTAACCGTGTTGATAACTCAAATAACATTGACATTGGTGCACTTGCAATAAACTCATGCTTGTAAAAACACAATATTCATATACATAAATCTTCATATACATATGTGTGCAAATACCGTCTGACGATGTACACACACCTTGACAATGGCCGGTCAGCAGGACTCGCGCCGAAACAGTGTCAGCCAAATGTATGATGCATAAGAAGCAACTTAAAAGTCATCACCTTGGGGATATGCAAATACATGCATACATATGTATACAGACACACAGCCGATACAACAGACTCATGCAGCTAATGGGTTGGTCGCAATTGCCGACGGTGCTTTGCATATCATATCACACTCATTTTTTGCATATTAAAGGAGCCATGCAAATTTGCATTTATATTAATAGTTACCGCGCGCGTATAACATATTAATATTGCGTTTAATTAAAAGATATTATTTCACCACTCTCTTGCAGTTGCAGTAATGAGTTGTTAATGATGTGAAATATCAGCGCAGCGAGCTAACATTGCAACTATTAAAGGTTCAAGAGGCGGACAGAACATAAACTTGCAAACAAACAATCACACATACATATGTAGAGAAAGTGCGCAAATATTATTGTTATTACCACGGAACGTCTGTAGCGACCTGCCAACGCAACATATGCATCCATATCTGCACAACAACACGCCCATCACGTTGCTCCTCCCACAACCGTCTACAGCGCCCATTTAATGCTTTCACAAACTGCCAGCAACCAACAACATCAACACCACTAACAAAAACCACACACACTTACGCTACAAATACTTTTTTTAAACAATATCATTAACACGGACGCGTCAGCGGAGTTGCCACTGATGAACGTGTACATTTATTAGAATTGCTCGGGATCGAATATGGATCGTAGTAAGAATAATAGTTTAGAATTTGGTAACAATACAACAGCGTCGGCTGCTGCTGCTGCCGCAATGTCAGCGCCCTGGGCGAATAATAAGGAATCGTCAGCGCAGCCAAACGAGGATGATTCGCCGGAAGATGACGCTGATACCGCCACGCCCGCCAAGGTCACCGATCCGCTAGCGCCCAAACTAGCCAATAATGAGGTGAGTAGTTAGTTATAAACTGTAAAAGTATGATTCTTTAGTAAGACAAGCGTTTTAGAAAATATGCGACTCACTTGTAGATTATTTTTGACCAGATAGGTTAAACCCCAAGCATTCTAGTTAGATTATTACAATCTTAAAATCACTCATAGAGCATATTATTTATGTCGAAAGAAAAAATTCAACATATTTTTGAAAACAAAAAAAAAGTTTTCATTAAGCAAAAAATTAAAAACAAAAAATATAAAAAAAAAAAAATTTAAAAAAAATTAAAAAAAAATTAAAAATTTCAAAAATTAGCAGCTGATGAAGTGGAGGTCTCAAAAATTGACACTTACCATAGCCATGAAACCAGAAAAAATATTAATCTATATGTTAATAATGTCGCAATGTCTAAAGGAAAGGGAAAATAATAAAAAAAAAATTAAAAAATCGAAAATTAAAAATTTCAAAAATTAGCGGTTGATAAAGTTTGGGTTTTATAAAATTGGCACGTGACCATACCCACGATTTCAACTCACCTAGCAATCTGAAACCAGAAAAAATATAAATCTATATGTTAATAAAGTCGCAATGTCTAGAGAAAAAGAAAAAATAAACGAAAGAAGGGAAAAAATAAAAAAAGGAAATAATTTCAAAAATTAGCGATTGATAAAGTGTAGGTCTCCAAAAAATGGCACGTGACTAATTTTAACCCCGTAGCATTCTGAAACCAAAAAAAAAACAATGTTAGTCTAGAATCACTTCGCGATGTCTGGAACAATGGAATAGTTGGAACAATTATTTTTCACGAATTATCGACCGCATGAAAAGGAACAATTTCCTACCACATTTTGACTATTTCGAAAGTTTTAAAAAGTAAAAATTTAAATTTTGGATTATGGAAAATCCAGACATAGAGCAGTCCATAAAGTAGACTCTCTAAAAATTTCAGGTAAATCGGTTCAATAGAACCTGAAAAGTCGTAAATATCTCAGTGAAAAAGAAAGTTTCGAGAGAAACGCGTATAAAGTTTCAGGGCCGGCCAAACCAGTATCGATGCCAGAACAGCAAAATACCTACTATATATCTTCGAAAATAGTTTGAATTTTGAAAAATCTCTTATTGACATAGTTAAACTTGGAAAATACAAAAAAAAAAAAAACAAATGATTTTTTACATTTCTAGACTAGAATACCCTTTAAAAAACGCTAATACCCGATAAATTTTTTCGAAATAAACTAATTTTAATATTAAGGTACTAATGTTACTGTTACATTCTACATCTCACCCACAGCGTGTACTGATCGTCTCCGTCACCGAACGCAACCGTGAAACGTGGAGTCAAAAGGCGGAGTTCTTATTGGCCGTTATTGGTTTTGCCGTCGATTTGGGTAATGTTTGGCGTTTTCCCTACATTTGCTATCAGAATGGCGGCGGTGCTTTTCTTATACCCTACTGTGTGATGTTAATATTCGGTGGCCTACCGCTCTTCTATATGGAATTGGCTTTGGGGCAATTTCATCGCTGTGGTTGCTTAAGCATTTGGAAGCGCATTTGTCCGGCTTTAAAAGGTAAATTGAAACAAATTGAAAAAAAATATATATATCTAAAGAAATGCATATATAGTAAGCCTTTAGATATTTAATTTTCAGTCGTATAAAAATACGAGTATGTATTATAGCATGAATGCTCCAGCGCATTCATAAATAAACACTTAAGCACTACTTTCCTTAAGTAGTAAGCAAACGTTAGAAATATGCCTTGAGGGACCGAAACAAAGGCATGCATAAACAAAAACTTAGCAACCTGTTGATTTTACAAACGTGCTGCCTGCATATTTCTCACAAATCAAGCAAATTCCACAGGTGATTGTGTACTTCGGCTTTGCCTTTTCTTTTTGCATTTCTTCATTCTTCAGATTTTTTACTCCATTGTCGTTACTGAAGTTACGTAACTTGTTGTAGGGACATCTTTTAATCCTACTACTTGTATTCTCATCCATTTGACTTCAATTCAATACACCGATATGTCCTTAATGATTTTTTATCGCCGCTTATGAGGCTAATCAGTCACGTCCGCTTGTTTATCTCGTCTGCCGGAACGTGTCAGAAATTTTTTTATGCTTACATACTAAATATGGTATGTCAGCCTTTATTATAGAAAGCAGATTCGGTGCCTAGCGCCTACGTATGTATGTATTAAAACAGGTAAAGCATTTTTTATAACGAGACAATAATTATATAACTATTGAAAAGATTGCAGAAATTTGAGATATCAGGCAATGATTATTTTTCTAAAGCGTTTTATTGAGCAATTGCAAGCAAGAATAATGAAAATCTTGAAGTAACTTAAAGACTTTAGATGATGAGTGACTATCTTACTATTCCTATATAGAAAATTTTTCAAGAAATCAGTCTTAAATGCGGTTCAATATTTCAAGCTAGACTCGAAAAATCGCAGCCTACATAATGTCGATTCTGAACAGTGGCAAATGTTAGGAGATGTTCCAGCGTCTCTCTCATACTTACCGCTCTGCACTTTCTGCATGTATCGTCATGACTTATGATCATCTGGCTCGCATGTAATGAAAGTAAGTTGTGACCCGCCAACAACCGTCCAGCAGTCCTTTTGAGACAGTGTTATTAAAACGCATGCGAGTTTTCTTTCAAAGCTCTTTGCATACGATCTTAACGATCCTGCATTCCATCCCGTCCTGATCCGTCTGTCAGCCCTTAAGTATCGTTTATAGTATTTAGTGACGTCTGTATTTCCTGTACTTTGTTGATAGGCATGCGTATGGCACTTTTGTGAATCTCATCGGCTATTTCGTTTCTAGGAATTCCTTTGTGGCCTGTACCCCTGCATATGTATATGCAGCCGCTTCCGGCAGCCACTACATCTACTTCCTCCCTGCTTTTCTAAGGACATTCTCTAACGTAATGCATTGTGAGATTATTACCTTAACTACCGCCTGGCTATCGACGTGTATATTTTTAATTTCCATGTTTTATCCTGTGTTGTTAGCAATCTCAGCCGCTTTCTTGACCGCAAACACTTCCGCCTGGTAGATACTGCAGTATTCCGAAAGCTTGAAGTGCCGCCTTAGAGAGGCTCCGAAAAATAGCTTCCGGCTCCCCTCCATTCCGCTGGTGAGTCTCATGCTCCTGCGCCATCCAACTTCTTTTAGTGTCTCCTCCTCCGAAATAAAGCGTGTAAGTATGTGGTATAATTTAGTCACCAATCTCCTGCTTATTGAGCTAGGCCCGAAGGTCCTTGTGGAGAATTCACTTAACGCCGCCAATCTTGCGGCTGATTATGCTGCAGAGCGTAGGTTACGTAAACTTTCTGGTGCAGCCGTTGGAGTGATTGTTAGAGCTCCTATTATGCAGAGAATAGCGCTTCGCTGTATTCGCTCCAACAGTTTTCTTCATAAAAAAAGCTTTGTCACCCCCTTAAAGTAAATCCCCTTAGTCCCAATACACGTCCCAATACCAACGTTTTTTTTTCCAATTTTCGGAACAGTTGTTAACGTCAACTTCCGGAAAAGCCTTCAATGCGTATAGCGATTTACGTTTAATGTCTTCAACTGACTCAAAACGATTTCCCCGGAGCAGTTTGGCTGGTCAGAAGGAATTTGGACTGCACCACACCACGATAATCGAAGAAAAGTGTCAACAAACCTTGATTTTTGACTTGCTTTGACGGGATCGGCTTTGGCTTCGGCTCTCCTTGGCCACCATATTCGGCAGATTAATCGTCTGTTTCCCGATCGTAAGCGTAGATCGTCGCCAGTAGTAATACGTTTCATGATATCCTGTTAGTCGGAAAGCATTGTTTCACAGAAGTTAACGCGACACTGTTTTTGGAAAAAAATTAGTGATTTTGGAACAAATCGTGCTTTCACTTTTCTGAGGCCCAAATGAATTTCGAAAAGGTTTTCACTGATACTTCCGATGCTCCAACGATGGCAGTAAGATCTCTGACTGTTAATCGTCGATTCCCAAGCACCAATTCCTTTATTTTATTTATCAGTTATTGTTGATGGTCGTCCTGAACGTGGTTCATCGTCAACGTCACAAATTATATGAGTAAATTCTAATGTAATCTTTAAATGAATGTACTGACTTTAAAAAATCTTTATTTTCCCCTCTACGAGTGCTAAACATACACAGTTTCATGAATTTCATAATTTGATATGTACATTCATGTGTGTGTGTGTATGCAAATATGGTATATCTTTAATGTCATGCTATAACAAACACATTGCGATAATGTCATTTACACACTCAAACAAATTGCTGTCGACGAATTTATGTTTTTAATCGCAAGTGTATTTATTGCCAGTTTTTATTCCTCGTATCCCTTTTCAATCACGCTTATTAACCCTCATACTATACATTTATTTGTCAATTGTCGATATATATGGCTCATATACATATTCATACATAATACGTATATACATACTATGTATATTTCGATAATATTTGCAAACCTTCATATTTACATATACATATGTACATATCTATATACATTAATACATTTATATGCAGTTATATTTTATATTTAGCTTTTGGGCAAATTTTTCACTTAACTCAAGTAAACATGATTATTGCCAATAAACAAATCTTATTGACAATAGCAACAAATTAATACGAGTATTGATACTCGTTTTTACGGCAATTGTATATTTGTTTTTTTTTTGTAATAAAAAATATTGGCTTTGGTTTTGTAAACCCGCTATTAAGTGTGTATTTATTTGCGACAATTGCCCAGAGGCACTAAAATATATATGTATGTATATACACAGCAAACGAACACATGAACATTAGGGTAATACATTTTTAAAAGACTTTTTTCTCAGTGAAAACTAAAAATCTGATATTTTATAAAAAATAAAAAATTAGCTGACGGATTTTAAGGGGTTATACCCATTTGCAAGTCATAAAAAACGAGGTTTTTCGTTAAAATTATAAAATATACATATATAATATACATATGTATATATATAAAATATACAAAACAAAAAATTATAAAAAACCATAATTATAAAAAAATAATGAGAAAAAATAACAAAATATTATATAAAAAATCGATCTATTAAAAAAATCTTAATGCAATATTATGGAAGAAAATAATTACTAAATAAATAAACTTCTAACTTCTGCATGTTAAATTACAATTTCTTTTACACCAAAAATAAGGCGAAAAACATTGTTTGATAAAGGTTGGCTTTTATAGCATTTTTTTCTTATTTCTTTTATGCTCGTATGGCCAAATCAAGCCCGTTCCTATCAGGCAAAGGCAAACTTCAAGAGTTAAAAATAACAATTGCAATGTTTTTCAAATTCTGGAGTTCGATTTTTATCATGAAAACAGGAACCAAAAAAAATTTTTTTCAACGGGATAATCAGTGTTTCATTTTGAAAAATTCTGCTTTCCCTTGATCTCGTAATCGATCTCTAGGAGGACTTCCAAAAAAGGTGCCTAGCGGCGAGAAACATTTTTCTGCTTAAAATTATCTCAAATCCCTAAATACTAACGAAATATATGATTACATAAGATGAATCCAGGCATTGATGGAATGACAAGTCATAATTTTGATTTTTGACAAAATGGCGGCTTTTCGAAAAAAAAACTTTTTTTTTGATTTTTACTCTTCAGAGTGCCTTAATAAATCGAAATAACTCGTTTTTCTTCGATCATTACCTGAGAAATCTATCAAAAAAGGTCGTGTGGATTTCTCAAGTGGATCGGTCAAGCCGACAACATTTAGAGAAATTATACTCACAAAAGCACTTTTAAAGTTTCGGGAGCCCATAACACTAAATTGAAAATTTTTTACAAATATAAAATGGAAATAACTTTAGGGACTTCCTGGCAGGAAGCTTTTAAGCTTTTTATGAAATTAAAAAAGCTTTACATAAAAGCTGCGCAATTTTACCCACAACAAAACGATCGTTCAGGGACAAAACAGCAAAAAAGTGACACTGACAGCAGCACTGGAACATAATGGTGCATCGAGAAAATACTTAGTGCTCCGCCACATACATTTTCTATATAACAGAACTTCTTTTAATTAAACTTACCTTGCTTGGAGGCAACGATGCGCCTATTTCATTATTGTTTATAACATATACTTTAACACGTTTTTTTATAGAAAACACTTTTACACACACACACGCATTTTTGCCATCACGCACGCACTACTTTTGCTATTTGCTAAAACCCTCTAAAAATGCATCTACAGCATTTGGTTCACTCAATCACACATTGGAACTAACACAACTTGAAAATTTCGCACAAAAAACTGTACTTTAAACGATATTCCAAAAGTTATATCCGTTTTTCACAGATTTCGTGATGCGCGGCGTAAAAATAATTCGGGACTGACGCCTCAAGCTTAATGGCGCCGGAACTTTTACAAAACGCAGGGTTACATTTTTACCGAAAAGCGTCAAGTGGGGTATTCACGGTCAGGTGGCAAAGTTATTATTTCATTAAATAAAATGTTTTTATGTAATTTTATAAAATGATTTTTTTAAGTAAAATGTAAACAAAATATTTTTAAAAACACCGTTATTTATAAGGATAATTAAAAATACATAAATATGTATCTAAAAAGTGATTAAAAAGAAAAAAAAAATTGTTTAACAGTTTCGCATAAAAAATATGCAAATAATAAGAATATTTACATATATTTAGATCGAATGATGCCAGACCGTCAGAAAACATGTTTTCCAAATCTCTCAAAGGAATGGGAGCATCACTAAGTGAAGTGTATCGGTTAAAAAGGAGAGCAATAAATCGAAATTATTCAAAAATTTTCTAATTTTTGAAAAGTTAGTACTTATCAGGTCACTCCTGTAAATATACATGCTCCCAGAGCACAAAAAGTAATTACCAAAATAATTACAAATGTATACATACATATATGTATGTACATATGTATGTATGTAATTGAATTAAAAATAATTTTGTAAATTTTAATTCGAACTAAATTTTAAATATTACAATAATATTTATCTCTATTATTTTCATATAACAAAATTCGAAAATACACAATTTATTATTTTAATAATTTATTATGCAAATACAACATTATCGTATAGTGAATACCACAATTACTACTAATCGTTTGAAAATACAGCGCTGTGCTGTCAAAGTTCCGGCGACATCTTTGTGGTTCCGAATATGTAAGTCTCCGCACGGTGTGTGAACAAATTCAAGCATAATTATGTGAATCGAATAATTATGGAAATAAAGTATGGAAATAAAGTGTTGTGCGATAAAAAATTAAGTTGAATATGCGTTAAGCTGTAAATAATTGAAATAAATATGAGATCAATAGTTTTTATTATTTTTTTCAATGGAAATAAATATTGTGCGTCGCCAAGGCAAGGTGCAAAGCTTTTTCGGTAAGAAATTATAAAGCGACGTGCGCAGCTTTGCGTTTTGCTTTTGCGGTGCTTTCATGAGCTTTCAAGCTTTTATGGAAAGTTTGCTTTTGTTCGGTATTTTTTTACTCTTGCAATATGTTGCTACAGAGTATAATAATTTTGTTTCATTGTCACGCCCACAAAACGCAAAACATGTATATAAAGTGTTATAACTAAAGGACGGCAGTAGTGAGTGTCACCTGTGGTTTGAAAATATTTAAAAAGTGAGCGTAGCCTCGACCCATAATCGGTTTAATCTACATATGTATGTATCTCCCAAACCAGTCAAGCTCCTTACTTGTATTTACTAAATTCAAACAAATAATTAGAATCTTTGCTCACACAACCTATGTAATTCAGAGCAAAATTGCTGTGGCATCCAAACTGTTTGCTATTTATTATACGTGTATAGTGCTATCAAAATGTTGTTGCCCCGAAACGTTTCAATGAATTCATACTTGTATATTGACTACATAATTTAAAAAGTTTTATTTTTTACTGAAGTTAAAAATCTTTCTTTACCCTTTTATGCTTAAGTTCAGTCGAAGTTAGCAATAAGAAGTTAGTAAGAATTTCTTACAAAAACAAATGAATTCTGCCGTGTTGACAGCCCTTGACCGGATAAAGAATCTGGGTCCGTTCTGCTTACGTAGACCCTACTGTCGTGGGAACGGAAGATTATCTCTTTGTTTTTGGTCGCGGCTACGTCCCAGTTGGTCCATCCGTTGATCCGGTGTGATATTATACTACCTTGGTGGCCTATCAATCGGCTCAAAACGTTAAATTATTTGCTCACTGAAGTGTTCTCTCAATATATCCACTGATTGTTTCGATGTGTGGGAATCGGCGCCGTCTTGTTGACATTACCAAGATCACGAGCTTAAATTTCAAGCATCAAATATTCGGTTATCATAAGGCGATAACGATGGTTACGCTCTCACCGGCATCACTTTTGAAGAAATATGGATCGATGATTTCAGCGGCCTAAAAACCACACCAAAACGTTGGTTTTTTCTGGATGAAATGGCAGCTCTTGAATCTCTTCAGGTTCCTCTTCGTCCCAAATGTGGCATTTTGATTGTTTACATACCCAATGAACCAGTAATATACCTCACCACTGAACAAAATTTGGGTCGAAAACGTGAAAAATGTCCCTCTACTTCGTTTACCCGTTACAATTGCATCCAAGAACATACATATTGTATATCACTCTTCCAAATCACACTGCCAACTATCTACTCAATGCCGCAAGTCTTAACAGTTCCAAAAGTTAACAAACTTTTGTGATAACAAATTTTTAATTCGATTTAATCTACATATTCAGTGTGCTATTGTTTTCGTTCATGTCCTCCCTCATCTATTTTTTGCCAGTTCTGCTTGCAACTGACATATTTTGAAAACTCAAACAGGCACATGAATTTTATATGTTATATATATGTATATATATACAACTATAATATGATATATGTATATGAATATAGATATCTGTGTATTTTCACGCCTTGTTGACTCGTTGCGCTTGTATATTTACGAGGGCGATTGTGCCCATATCTTCCAAGTCATCTTTAGCGCACAATTAGCTGGCAATCCATGGTGTAGATGAAACTTTCTCACACATATGTACAAACAGACATATTTATATAGATTGAATATATGTGTGTACAAGTACATACTCGTAAATGCATTAAATTTGAATTGAAGTCGCTGATAGAAACATTTAAATGTGCCGGGTTGCGTGCCCAACGCTGTTAACATGTGTCTGTATGTATGTTTGTATATAGTTTTAATTTCATTACTTTGTTCATTCATCATTACGTTTTCATTCACTGCAAATATTAGGTTTATTAATAAAATTCTTTTCCATAAACACATTTGTTTGGCAAGGCGTTCACTGCCCAGCTAAAAGTAAGTTGTTGTAGATATAGACATATTTGCTTGTAAAAGTTCCTTCTAAAGAAATTTTAAGTATTTGGCCTTGAGAGCCGAGGTGCATACTGCTTGGATTCCCTCTGTCGTCTCAAAATGCTTGCCTTTTATTGGACTTTTCAGGCAAGGAAACAAAAAAAATACTGGAGTCCACATCTGGGCTGTAAGGCGGCTGCGGAAGCGTTGGTATGCCGGCCTTGGGGTAGTTGTTCACAAGAAAGGCGGTGTGAGGGGCGTTGTCGTGGTGCAATTTCCAATCGACTGCGATGTCTTTTTGGAGCCGATTGACAATTCGTTTGAGTCTCTTGAGGACTTCCACGTAAAACGTGGCATTGACGGTTTGTCCAGGAGTAACAAATTCATGGTGGTCGATGCCTTTGATGTCAAAAAATACAATGAGCATCGCTTACACTTTGGATTTGCTCATTCTTCTGGTCTTCATCAGCGAACTATTCCTGGTCCTAAGGCCTGGTGCCACCGAAACACACCACTTCTTGCTAAAGCAATATCTGGGTAAACCTGCTCATCAATCAAACGTCTCTGTCGCGGATTTACCGAGTTTCGCACAGAATATATGTATATATGTATTTTATAGGGTCTTCGACTATTCTTTCGGATGTTACAAACTTATTGTGGCAAACTTATTGCCTGTTCAGGATAAAAAAATGAACTTATCCCTTTTACTTTTAAGCTGTTCGACTAAATCGACTGATTTTCATCTACCACGAGAAAAGAGAGATTCATGAAAAATCACACTGCTATAAGAACTTTAGCACGTGGTCTAAGAAATAAAGCGACATTACCAAAACCGAAAGATATTCATAGTTAAACGTTGTTTATTGAACTTGGCTGTCAACTTGGCTTTCATTTTAAAAATTTTCTAAGATCCGGTATAACCGCCAAAACTCTACCTTGAATAAACATATAGTTATGCCACAACTCCAACTATATGAGACCCTTCACTGTGCTTTGAAACGTTAACCTTCACTAAAAAAAATGGCCAACAGTTCAATCGGCTTGCTTGTGCTTCAAATCAATGAATAAAACGCTCTTCAGACAAATGCCTTATCACTTAAGGTTCCACTACTTTTTATTCATGCACTCATACATACACAGTCACATAGTTTCAAGTGGCTTGCGAGGAAATCCCCGTTGACACTGCTTTGTGGTATTTGCTCAACAAGTGTTTGCTTAGTCAACTTTTATTAAATCAACTACTATAGTCAAAGTGCAAGTGGAAAGTGATTGAAAGGAAACGAACGAACGGCAAAGAAAGTACAAAGGAAACCATTACCGTAAGCGCGCATAGGTAAAAGGGGGTGTGACTGATTACCTACAACCATACATATTTTGCCGTTATGTCAGGGCGTTAGTAATGTTAGTAAGTAAAGAATAAATATGTCCTCATTTCGAGTGATATTTGAACCTTTTTCAAAATGTTTATGCAGGGTCTGTGAATGGACAATAAAATGAAGATGGTGTTGAAAAATGTTGTAATTGCCTAAAAGCGAGGAATAATAAGAAGATACTTGAATTTTTTATGTTACAAAGTTCGAATATTTTTAACAGTGATGACCAAAAAATAATATTTATTCTATTCCAGGCATTCCCAAACTGGGCAATGTCCAATAAAAAATGTTTCATACAAAGTTTTGTTGTTTTTGCAGCGCCTGAAAACATTCCTGAAGTAATGTGGAATGTCCTTGGCCGGATAAAAGTCCAGGTCCATTCCGGTTACGTAGATCCGAATGTCGCGGGAATGACATAGGTTTCAATATTGAGCGGTCAGAATATATGACTGCTATATTTTATAGTGGTCCGATATCGGCAATTCCCACAAATAAGTAGCTTCTTAGGAAGAAGGGAACGTGAGCAAAATTCAAACACTAAGAGACTGGTTTGGGTATGTACAGATGAACAGGCGAACATGGTTAAAGCAACTCAACTCGTCACGCTAATCATCAACCAAGTTGTATATAATAAAAATTAATGACAAAAAACCCGGTTATTGCAGTTTTCACATAAATTTTGAGGTTATGTGAAATAGATGTAAATACATATTTTTATTACCTACAATGTTGCCATTTAACTATTTTTAATAGAACTTGCAGTTTTGCCGGAAATCGAGGAAAATCATGTGTAAACCTAAATAATTCAACCACACCTCTTCCTTTCTTCTTACCGTCCTCAGATCAAGCGTAAATTAATTTTCCTTTCATTTTTGTTCATTATCTTTCTACTCCAATAAATTTCATCCTACTATGACTTTTATGTACTCAAATATTATCGGCACTGGCCCAATATATGGTATTTAAAGATTTCCTGAAAAAAAAAAAAAAATCTGGAGTACTGGCGATCCATCTCCTCTTTTCTTCTACTTTATTGGCGTAGACACCGCATACGCGGTTATAACCGGATTTCCGAATGCGCGCGAGTCGTTCTTGCTTTTCCCTGTTTAGCGTTAATTGGAGCTTCCAAGTGTAGTCAGGTCCTTTTCCACCTGGTCTTACCAACGAAGTGTAGGTCTTCCCCTTACATTATTTTACAAACGATCCTTTTTTCTTTCGAGTAGCCTACGACTTCCGATCTTAGGCCAAGTATCTTCTGGGTGGTCAAAAAACATGCGTTTGAAGGCGAGCTAAAGTGAGAAGGCGAAACATCCCTTCCCAAGGTTATGCGATGAGTTCGAAACCCGCCACGTAAAAAACACCCCAACAAATGGAGAAAAAAAAGAAGGCATCTCCTCTTTTACCAAATTTAAACTAAATACAGCTTTAACTTATAAGCATTTATGTAACCACTAAGCATTCAAAGCGTTCAACATCCTCTTTACGTTCCTTCTCATACAAACAGGTGTCGGTTACGCCATTTGCCTAATTGATGTTTATATGGGCATGTACTACAACACGATAATCGGCTGGGCGGTTTACTATCTATTCGCATCGTTCACATCAACCCTACCGTGGACGTCTTGTGGCAATTCGTGGAACACCAATAGTTGCATGCCAGTAACGAACGAAAATTTCACCGATAAGGCGACCACACCAGCCAAGGAGTTCTTCGAGTGAGTAATTTTAAGGCGACAACTTTGAAACAATTGTAAATCTAGTTTGAATTTTTATTGCCAACTAAACGCAGACGCATGGTACTCGAGCAGTACAAATCGGATGGCTTGGACTATATGGGTCCCATTAAGCCCACATTGGCTTTATGCGTCTTTGGCGTATTTATTTTGGTGTACTTTTCGCTGTGGAAGGGTGTGCGCAGCGCTGGCAAGGTTGTGTGGGTAACAGCATTGGCGCCATATGTGGTGCTTTTCATATTATTGGTGCGCGGTGTGTCGCTGCCAGGCGCAATGGAGGGCATACGGTATTATCTGACGCCCGAGTGGCACAAATTGCAGAACTCTAAGGTAATGCTTTCAGCATACTTAAATGTTAATTTTTACTATTTTTTCTAATGCCAAAAATGTGCTTTGCTACGACAGGTTTGGATCGATGCCGCCTCGCAGATATTCTTTTCGCTTGGTCCCGGTTTCGGCACATTGCTCGCATTATCTAGTTACAATAAATTCAATAACAATTGCTATCGAGACGCGTTGATAACGAGTAGCGTTAATTGTTTGACGAGCTTTCTGGCGGGTTTCGTGATATTTTCAGTATTAGGGTGCGTATAAAAAAAAATATTTAAAAACATCTAGTAAATGTATTTAAAAAAACGTGTCTATTACTTTAATATCATAAATATTTATATTTTTTTTTCTTTTCACCTCCAGCTACATGGCACATGTGCAGAAGACCTCAATTGATAAGGTGGGTCTGGAAGGTCCTGGTCTTGTGTTCATTGTCTATCCGGAGGCCATAGCCACAATGAGCGGCTCAGTTTTCTGGTCCATTATATTCTTTCTCATGCTCATCACATTGGGTTTGGATAGCACATTTGGCGGTTTGGAGGCTATGATAACCGCGCTCTGTGATGAATATCCACGCGCCATTGGTCGACGCCGCGAAATCTTTGTGCTGCTACTTTTGGCTTGCATCTACCTGTGCGCGCTGCCGACTATGACTTATGTGAGTACTATGCGTATATAAGATTAACATAATTATATATGCACATACATTAGGGTGGGTAAAAAACGAATCTTTTTTCGCTTGGTACTTTCAAAAATAAGTATGAGACCTTAATTGTAACGGGAAGGTCCTCCACCTTACAATTTTCTATTTTTGTCTTATTTTTAAATTTGAAGTTATATTATTTTAAGTAAATTTTTTTTTCCGAAAACTTTGTAACTCAATGAAAAAAAAAATCATTATATTGGGTAGTCGAAAAAGTATTTTCGTATTTTGTCAATAAAAATACCAAAAAAAAAATTGGGGAAGTTGTAAAAAAGTTACAGCTGTTAAAAAAATTAGTAAAAATAATGAAGAAATTCGCTATATTTTGAAATATTTATATAAAAAAGGGAAGAATGCCACGCAAGCCACCAATGAAATTTGTGAAGTTTGCGGAGACGATGCTGTATCAGTTCGTGTAGCACAACAATGGTACGCTCGCTTCCGTTCTGGAAATTTCGATGTGAAAGATGCACCTCGCTCTGATCGACCTATCGTTGAAAAAGTCGATGAAATTATAGAAACGATTGACAAGGACTGTCACATAAGCGGTTTTGAACCATTTTAAAAAGACTGGCTACAAAAAGATGCTCGATGTTTGGGTACCACATGAATTGTCTGTAAAAAATTTAATGGACCGAATTAACATCTGTGACTCTTTGCTGAAACGAAATGAAATCGAACCATTCCTGAAGCGAATGATAGCAGGAGACGAAAAGTGGATCAAATAAGACAATAATGTACGAAAAATATCATGGTCCAAGCGTGATGAAGCTCAAGAAATGGACGCAAAGCCAGTATTGACGCCACGAAAGGTTATGCTGAGTGTTTTGTGGGATTGAAAAGGAATCATCCACTATGAGCTGCCACAGCCTGATCGAACGATTGATTCTACATTTTACTGCCAACTGCTGATGAAATTGAAGCAAGCAATCGAAAAAACGGGCCGAACTGATCAACAGTATCGTCTTCCATCAGGACAACGCTAGACCACACACATATTTGGTGACTCGGCAAAAAGTGGGAAAGCTTGACTGGAGAGTTTTGATGCATCCACCATATAGCCCTGACCATTTGTTTCGGTCAATGCAGAACTCCCTTAATGGAGTAAATTTGGCTTCAAGAGAAACCTCTGAAAATTACTTGTCGCAGTTTTTTGCCGAGAAACCAGAAAAGTTTTACACTGATAGAATATTGTTTCCAGCGGAAAAATGGCTAAAAGAGATCGACCAAAATGGTACATATTTGGTTCATTAAGGTTCATTATAAATGTAAAAAAATAAGTTGAAGTTTCATTAGAAATACGAAAAGACTTTTTCGACTACTCAATAAATCAGAAAACTCATAGTTATGAAGTAATTGCAAAAAAAAAATACAAATCAACTTGGGAAACAATGGACACCCAAATATACATACATACATAGAGTTAGATGGGTTTAATATTCAGAACCACAGAATTGCATTAATTAATTTGGCTTAATTTTATTAGGCACCGCTCAATCCTGAAGCTATTTAGCAAATACATTTATTCATTTATCTTGCTAGTCAATCAGCCACTAAACGTACCACACGACGAGTGCTTTCTAGTGTTTATCTAATAAATGATTTTGTTTCGTTTACTTTTTTCCCTTTTCCGACGCATAAGTTATTACTTTATGCTTATTCGCAGTGCATTAACTCTATCTTGACCTGCATAAATAAATTTCACACTCACCTTCAACATTTGACTATGTGTATGTGTGTAGCCCTACCTTTTCAGCTTTCTTTCCATAAGCAACCGATAAGTCCTTCTGCCTTGCGGTTCACCAGCGCTATGGCTCGGCTTATAACTCAACAGCAACACAGCCAGGTGGTCAACTTAAGTGGCTTCCATTGTAAAGCCAATTGTGTGATGCCTCCGTTTTGTGAATGTGTATTTGTGTGTACACGTCTGCCTGTCAGCTAACGTGCACTTTTGTTTACTTCCTTTCTTGCCACACTTGCTTCCAACGTCTCAAGCTTTAGCGCCATTTTTAACACCTGTCAGCGTTGGTAAACATCAGTGATTGTTGATTTTATTTATTGTTGCTTTTATATAGGCCACCCACTTGTCTCCACAGGCAACTACCAGCGCACCGCTTAACGGCTTTAAGCTGTAGCATGGCAAAGAAGGGATAATGGACCTTATCACTCTCTTTGATTGCATTAGAAATTATAATTTCACGCATTTAGTCGTGTTTCAATTGATGTGCGCATAATCAGTGTCGATATTCTTTGGCACCGCCAGGCCGGTTGTGTGCCTACTTAGGCTTTTATGTATGTTGGGGGTACCAAAGAAATATGCAACAAAAAAAATAATCGAGATATCTGGAGGTGCTAAGTGATAAATCTAGGAAAGGTTTCAACTTGATTGATATGTTTCTTGGAAGTGGCAAAGAATTTTTTATTTTTTTCATCGAGATACTGAAGTGTGTTTTGAGTTTAGGAATCTATAATTGACAAATACTAGGCATAACTTCAAGAAAATCTGCGAATATGACTATAGAATCACCAAAATACGAGTCACTCAGCAAAGGACTACCTTCAAAGAAGAAGGTTACATTACTCAACAAATCTGAAGGAAAAAATTGCGACTGCTAAGAGGTCTGTGGGGTCTTTAAGTTGTCCTGATTACGTATTTGGAGTTCAAAAATTTGCCGTCGCGTAAACCTTTTTTTGTCATTTTAGTACACTGTGGTAGTTTGACCCCTACACCCTTTGACTTACTCTTCTCTATTGGCGTAGACACTGCTTACGCGGATATAGCCAAGTTTATAAAAGCGCGATAGTCCTTCTTCTTTTTCGCTGTTTGGCGCCAATGAGATTCCAAGCGTAGCCAGGTCCTCCACCTGGTCTTTACAACGGAGTGAAGGTCTTTCTCTTCCTTAGCTTTCGCCGGCGGCTCTGCGTCGAATACTCTAATGTGTTTTCATAAATTTGGATGAGATGACCTAGCCAGCGTAGTCGTATATCTCATACAGCTCATCGTTCCATCGAATGCGATATTCGCCGTGGCCAATGCGCAAAGGACCATAAATCTTTCCCAGAACTTTTCTCGAAAACTCGCAACGCCGGTTCATCAGATGTTGTCATCGTCTAGGCCTCTGCACCATATAGCAGGACGGAGATGATGAGTGATTCGTAGAATTTGGTCTTTGTTCATCTACCTTACTGCTCAATTGCCTATTCAATCCCAAGTAGCACCTGTTTGCAAAGTTATTCTGCGTCGGATTTTGAAGCTGATGTTGTGGTTCCAAGTTAGACGGAATTATGTACAACTTCGAAGTTACGACTGCGACAGTGACGTGTGAACGAAGTCGCCAGTGCGACGACTGTTTTTTTGATGATAGGAGATATTTCGTCTTGCCTCGTTCACTACCTGACCCAAATTATTTTTCCTGGAGTAGTTAGAAGAAGTCGCACGAAAGAGAGTCACCTTGTCTGATACCTCGTTTGGTATCACATGACTCGAAGAAATCTTTCCCTTTCCTGACGGAGCTTTCAGTATTGCTCAACGTCAGTTTACAAAGTCGTATTAGATTTGCGGGGATTCCAAATTGAGACCTTAAGGCAGCTCCTTTTCGGGTTGTGAAAGAGAGCTCCCACGGTAATTGGCGCAGATTTCAGGATTCCCTTTTTGTGTATTGGGCGAAGCACACTTAAATACCCATCGTCGAACATGCTTTTGTCCGACCATAAGCTACAAAGAAGCTGGTGCATGCTTCTTATCAGCTCTTCGCCGCCGTGCTCCTCCGCTATGTTGGTCTTCAGACGGGTAATTCTTAATCGAACTTCCTCATAGTCGGGCAATGGAACGTCCACGTCGTCATCGATTGGGGAATCGGTTGCTCTGGAGATGAATCACTAGATCACCTCTGGGGGTTCTACAAGAATACACTCTGGACTTGAAAACTTCTGTTAGTCGCCATATATTTTCGTATAATTTTCGAACATTAGCCCTTTAGGTGCTTTTTAAAAAGGATCTATTGTAAAAACTAATACTGCTTTTACTAACTTAGTCCATACAGCAATCAGCGGGTATGGTTGGTTGAATCGCGAGAACTCTGCTTGAAAGAACCTTTTAGAAAACTTGCCTATGCGAGTACTACTTTAAAACATATTTTTATAAACAATATACTTTATCGTCTATTTTTTATATAATAAAAATTTCTAGGGCGGCGTGTTCTTGGTAAACTTCTTGAACGTGTACGGACCCGGTCTGGCTATATTATTCGTGGTATTCGTGGAAGCGGCTGGCGTGTTTTGGTTTTACGGCGTCGATCGTTTCTCTGAAGATGTGGAACAGATGTTGGGCATTAAACCGGGTATTTTCTGGCGCATCTGTTGGACTTATATAAGTCCGGTATTTTTACTGGTTAGTAAACATTTATTATATATGTAATACTTAAATTATAAACGAGTTGAGTTGCAAATGCTTACTTGCAGGCCATTTTTATATTCTCCATACTCGGCTATGAGGAAATGTTGGGCGAAGAATACCAGTACCCCGAATGGAGCATTAAAGTCGGCTGGGCTGTCACCTGCTCCTCGGTACTCTGCATACCGATGTACATCATTTACAAGTTCGTATTTGCGTCCAAAGGTGATTGTCGTGAGCGCTATCGAGACGCCTTCAAAGTGCCACCGCATTGTGGCTCAGTATTGCCAGGCCAACAAGGCACCACTGTGTGACATGATTCCGAAAAAGCAATGCAGCCATCAAACAAATTAGTACTTGATGGCACTTGGACGAAGCAGTTGAATGTGCAAACGACTGCTGCCGAGGAGAGTGAAGTAAATAAAACTTTTATAGAAACTATTAAAACCAATATGTGTAGCTTCGAACGTTTAGCTGGTGTGGGAGAGAGTTATTCACCAACAACAACAACAAATACAACTTATCAAACAACAAATAATATAATTGATTTAAATAGTTATTATGCATATTACACAAATAATCTTAATTACGGTTATATATGCGAAATTTCGCCAAAAAGTACCGTTGAGGCAGGTACACATAGCGCGGAAACGGAAAGCGTACAGCATAATGTACCACATTTGGAGTGGACTTTTCGTCCAAATAGACAGGAAGCTGTTGAGGAAAGAAATAGCGGCATTTATGAGGAAGTAAATATAACAGATTTCTATGCGACAGACACTGTACACAATAACCCAAGCCAAGATACTGATATTAATAGTTTAAGTTATAAATATGCAAGCAATCGTACAGTGGCAAACACAGCTGTTAATTGCAATGACAGTTGCAAAGCCACGGTTAGTAAACGTAGTAATAATAGCAGCAATGTTACTTGTAGTGCTAATGTTAATGTTAATGCTAATGTTAATTGTAATAATGTTAGTAGTATGCAAAATGCGAAAAACATTTGTAAATTAAATGCAACTCACGAAATTGCTGAGGACAATAACTATGCAATGATACTCAGCAGTTGTAAGCCGCTTAAATTTTCATTTGCCAGCGAATGGTTGGTTTAGCTAAGTGCAGTAATCAACTACATACATATGTGCTATAAATATGCTAAGTAATACAAGAAAAAATCTGTAACTGAAATGAAATTAAGTGTGACGCAATTTGTTGTTATCGTAATTAAGAAATGATTTCTAGATGTATGGTAGGGGTGGCAAAATTATCGGCAGAGAAAATTTAGCAAGACAGCCATTTGCTAAATTTTCCACAGAAATGAAAGAAAGAGAAAAAAGAAATTGAAGAGGCAAAATTTTATACGCAAACAACATTGTATGTATGTATGAAATACTTGATACTAAAAAATGTTTAAAATAAATAATACTTTATTTTTTTGTTTAAAAAGTACATAATTTGGATAAATTCAAAAACAAATATGAAATAATATAAAAATATTTTACTTCGAAAATTTTAATAAAAAAAATGTTTAAAATCACGTTTTATTAAAAAAATTACTTTGAATAATGCTTAAAAAAATTTTTTTTTCAATATTTTGAAAAAAAAAAATTAAAGTAGTAATGATTAAATATGTTGTTTTGTGAAAGAAAATAATAACAAAGATTATTATTATTTTAAATTAACTTAAATTTAATGTTAATTCATTTTTTTTTATGGTTTTGAAAAAGTTTGAAATAATAAATAAAAATATTTAAGTTCGAAAATTTAAATTTTTGAAAAAATATTTCAAACACATTTTAATAAAATAATTACTTTGAACAATATATTAAAAACAGAACTTGTTTGAAAAAAAAATTTAAAATAACATTTTATAAAAAACAATTAATTTGAATAATGTGTTTGAAACAAAAATTTTTGTAACAGTATTTTGAAATAAAATATTTCGGAAAGTAATAATGATTAAATATCATGTTGTTTTCGAAAAGAAAATACTAAAAAAAATTTTATTTAAAAAATTGTTAAATTAATTTAAATTACTTATTAATTATTTTTTTTTAACTAATTTTTAATTTTTTTTTTTAAGTTTTGTAAAAAATAAATTTTAATAATTTTTCTTAAGTGTTTTGAAAAAAAAATAAAAAAAAAGTTTGAAATAATAAATAAAAAATATTATGGTTCGAAAATTTTAGTTTTTGAAAAATAATTCAAATAATTATTTCTTAAAAAATATTTTTCTTAAACAGTATTTTCGAAAAAATATTGCTATATTACATGAATTTGAAACAAATAAATTTTGAAAATTATTTATTATATATTTTGTTAAAAATTAAAAAAAAAACAACAAAATTTGAATATTTAACTTTGGAAACATTAATTTTTGAACAAAAAAAAATACTGGGTTTTTGAAACCTTTCGCTTTGAAAAATATTTAAAATATAATAATAATATTTCATTAAAAAAATTACTTTGAATTAATTAAATTTTTTCTTAAAGATATTTGAAAAACAGATTCAGATTAAAATAACAATATTTTGATTAAAAAAATCATTTTGAATTCATTTTTGAAATTAAAAATTTTAAAAATAATTTTAAAATAATTAAATTGAATAATTTGATAAAAACATTTTTGAAAAAAAATTAAAATATATGTAGGTATGTATTTCAAATAAATGAATTTTGAAATATAATTATGATATATATTTTTTTTTTAAAAAGTACTTTGAAAAAAAATTACATTTTTTTAATATTTAACTTTGAAAGATGTAATTTTTGTAGAAATATTTAAATATTTATTTCTTGAAAACTTTCGCTTTTAAAAATATTTAAAATATAATAATAATATTTTTCTTAAAAAAAATTACTTTGAATCAATTTTTGAAAACAAAAATTTTTAAATAATATTTTGAGAAATAATTAAAAATTTTTGTTAAAAACATATTTGAAAGAGATTCTAAAAAAATATTAATCATATTTTGTTTTGTTGTAAGCTTTGGAATATTTTGCTTTTGGTAAAAAGCTTCTAAATACCATTTTATCAAAAAAATAGTATTTTGAATTAAATTTTTGAAAAGAAAATTAATGATTTATTAAAAACTACTTTAAAAAAAAAAATTTATTGAAAAAATAACTAAATAATATTTTCTTAAAAAATTACTTTGAATTTCCTTTTTGAAAAAAAATTTAAATAATATTTATGAACATAGTTTCAAAAAAACAATGTTCAAAAATATTTTAAATAATATTTTGTAGAAACGTTTTACTTTGAAAATTATTGTTTTTGAAAAAAAAAATGTTGATCATACATACATATATTGTTAAAAAATTACTTTGTATTTCATTTTTGAAAAAAAAAAATTAAAATTATAATATTTATGAAATAAAATTATTTAAAATATTATAATTTATGAAATAAAATAATTTCGAAAAAACAAATTGTTAAAAAATATTTAGAAAAGGCTTAAAAATAATTCAAATAATATTTGTTGAAAGGTTTTACTTTTAAAATTTTTATTTTTGAAAAAAAAATTAAAACCATATTGTGTTAAAAAAAAAATATTTTGAATATCATTTTAAACAAAAATTTAAATAATATTAAAAAAACTACTTCGATTTTTTGAAAAAAAAATTATTACTTAAAAAGTAAAATTTAAGATAAATTTTTTGGAAGCAAAATAAATTTGGAAAAAAGTGGTGAACTTGTTGTACTGCAGCATTTAAACAACAAATATAAATATTTATATGCTAAGAGTATGCTATTTGCAAACATAATATATTTTATATTGTAGAACATATATAATTAAAAAAAATATAAAAAACAAAATACTGTTATATTGCTAATGATTATTGTTGTAAGTAAACATATAGCAGTTTTATAAGCGCGTAGTTACAAATATATAGAATAAATAGCAATAGTTTAATATATTTTTTGCAATTTCCATACTAACTACAAATATATATACAATTACAAACATACATACATACATGCATACATGCCAATTTTGCAGCAATGGTAACAAAAGCTTTTTAAACCAAAAACTGCAAAAGTAGCTTGCATTAAAATAATAAAATTACTTCAGTTTATGATAAATAAAATATTTATACAAATACAATTACGTAAGGAAAAATAATAATAAAAACAGTTACAGTTTTTTTAAGTGCAATAATAAACAAATTAAATAACAAATAAATAAGTAAGTAAATAATCATTATTATTATTAATATTTTATAGTTAAATTTTATAAAATTTCAAACTATTAAGTTAAATTAAATATTTTTTACTTAATTGTTGTAAGTTAAGTGCGTGTTTTTTGGTATTTTATATATGTATAAACTGAAAATACTCTTAGCTGTTAGTTTATGAGAATTTCTAATAATTTTTTGTTACAAATGTTACAAATATAAAACGAAAGTGAAAATAACTGCAAAGCAGCCATTTTGCAGATATTTTCATTATTTTGTATGCAATAAAATTAAATTTTGTCTCTACGTTTTTTTAATAAATATAATTTTTATACAAGTTAAAATAAAGAAGTTTTTCTTAAATGTTATAATATGACATATAATTTTTAAAACCATCAAAAGTCAAACTAATATTCAAAAAGTACGAAAGCGCAATGTTCGGGTGCAACCGAACATTTTATATATTTAACAACTTGCAAGAATCAAAGCCATGGCAATACCATAAGGTGCAAAATGTCAACCAGAGGATCGGAATCCAAGCAATTATATATATATGTACTACATACATATGTATAGCTCATGCACTGACCACATGCTAATAAGCTGTTCCATGACATTCATTAAGGTACCTCACATACCAACACCAATCATATGGACTAAAGTCACCCGGTTGTCTTCTTCTTCTTAATTAGCGTAGACACCACTTACGCGATTATAGCCAAGTTAACAACGGCGCGCCAGTTGTTTCTTCTTTTCGCTACGTGGCGTCAATTGGGTATTCCAAGCGAAGCCAGGTCCTTCTGCACTTGGTCCTTCCAACGGAGTGGAGGTCTTCCTCTTCCTCTGCTTCCCCCGGAGGGTATTGCGTCGAATACTTTCAGAGCTGGAGTGTTTTCGTCCATTCGGACAACATGACCTAGCCAGCGTAGCCGCTGTCTTTTAATTCACTGAAATATGTCAATGTCGTCGTATATCTCGTACAGCTCATCGTTCCATCGAATGCGATATTCGCCGTGGCCAATGCGCAAAGGACCATAAATCTTTCGCAGAATTTTTCTCTCGAAAACTCGTAACGTCGACTCATCGGTTGCTGTCATCGCCCAAGCCTCTGCACCATATAGCAGGACGGGAATTATGAGCGACTTATAGAGTTTAGCTTTTGTTCGTCGAGAGAGGACTTTACTTTTCAATTGCCTACTCAGTCCGAAGTAGTATCAATATCATCGGCATACGCCAGCAGCTGTACACTCTTATAGAAGATGGTACCTTCTCTATTTAGTTCTGCAGCTCGAACTACTTTCTCCAGGAGCAGGTTGAAGAAGTCGCACGATAGGAAGTCGCCTTGTCTTAAACCTCGTTTGGTATCGAACGGCTCGGAGAGGTCCTTCCCGATCCTGACGGAGCTTTTGGTGTTACTCAACGTCGGTTTACACAGCCGTATTAGTTTTGCGGGGATACCAAATTCAGACATCGCGGCATAAAGGCAGCTCCTTTTCGTGCTGTCGAAAGCAGCTTTGAAATCGACGAAGAGGTGGTGTGTGTCGATTCTTCTTTCACGGGTCTTTTCCAAGATTTGGCGCATGGTGAATATCTGGTCGATTGTTGATTTTCCAGGACTGAAGCCACACTGATAAGGTCCAATCAGTTTGTTGACGGTGGGCTTTAATCTTTCACACAGTACGCTCGATAGAACCTTATATGCGATGATGAGGAGGCTAATCACACGGTAGTTTTATGGATTGGGCATAGCACACTTAAATTCCAATCGTTGGGCATGCTTTCGTCCAACCATATTTTACAATGTACACCCGGTTGTCGAATGTTTGTTATATGTGGACTAGGTGAGGTTTTCGCCCAATTTTATCCATTTCAGGCACAAAGTTACACATTTATCAGTAAAACACGATCTGGCATTTTTATTGGTATACCTCACACATTGGCCGATATATGAGGTATAAATTCACCTGGACGTTCGAAAATCATTATTCCTGAATATTAATTATACTTGTATATCTCACACCTTGACCGATATTCGCGATAAAAAGTCTACTATAAGTACTAGGGTCCAAATATAGAACAGGGGCTTGAACAGTTTTTGTTGAATTTGGTCAATTTAAGGTCATAAGTTGTATCCCGTTATATCAATTGATTCATCATTTGTATACTGGAAAGGGAAGAGTCAGATGGAATTCAATATTGTGTTATATGGGAAGTAGGCGTGGTTGCAGTTCAGTTTCGCCAATTTTCTTACTGTGACATAAGAATGTTAAAAAAATGTTACGTAGTTGTCTAGCAGGTCTTGAGAGATGTTATTTTACCCACGGTGCCACGCCCATCGTCCAATTTTTACACCGGCTCGTATAAAAACATATCATACCATATCGGGGGTAAAATTTAATGTCTCTGACGTATTGATTTATCACGCTTTTAGTAGTTTTTAACAGTACCCTTATATGGGAAGTGGTCAGAGTTATCAACCGGTTTCATCTATTTTCACACTGATGATAAGTTCTTACGAGTATGGGAATTATCCTTAGCGAAATTAGCTATTGTAGCTCTAGCAATCATCTATACCAAATTATAGTTTTATAGCTCATTTTAGTGCTTAGGTAATGGCACTTTATAAGTTTTCTGTTGATGGAGTTTTGTGAGCGCGGCAGTAGCCCATCTACGAATTCCGCCTTACTTTTTTGTTATGTGTACCAAGTTTTATCAAGATAACTTAATTTTTACTTAAGTCACAGTTCGCACGGTCGAACGGAGGGACAGGCATGAGCTTTATATATAACATATATCCTTATATCTATCTCGCTAAGTAAGAATATATGTACATATGTATATTGGCTTCTTCACTTCATTGACAAACTTTTACCTTTATTAAAAGTGCATACATATATTTACATATAAGTTTGTAAGTATTCGTTGATTTATTTTTAACCGTAATCTCGTACGGTCAGAATCATGGTGAACTTATTTTCAAATTAACCACAATGTTCTATTCCTGTGGTGGATAATGCTTGTATGTATCACTTTCACATTTGTGTTGAAATTCTGGCATTTGCTGAAAGAAATTAAATGGCGCCGTGGCTTAGTTGGTTAAAGCGCCTGTCTAGTAAACAGGAGATCGTGAGTTCGAATCTCGCCGGGGCCTTCGCTGTGTGTTTCACAGTTGATATTTTTTTCATTTATTTTGAAAATAAATATCATAATTTGAACAATGTTTAAGAACATAAATATTTATAACGATTCAGCTTCGGTTCAATTTGCCTTGTAAGCTTTTAAACTGTTGTCAAAAATGTTTACTCGAACTCTTTGTGTACAGAGGTCAATCAAAGTGACAAAATATATCTGTAATTAAAGTAAATGTATTTCAAATAGGATCGGTGATCACAAATTAATTGCCGTAGATATCATTTGGGGTTATACATATTTTGTTATCGAGTGCTAATTTGTCTTAGACTTAAAAAAATCCGCTTGAAATGAAAGCTTTGAAAATAATACCTTATTTTAAACTAAATATCCTGTAAAAGTTATCGAAAAGCGCAAAGAAATTTAAGAAAAATTAATAAAAAATCCATTCTCTTGAAGCTTTTAGTAAAGTCGTAAGCTTTTAAAAGACGTTTTACTTTTACGTTAACTGGTTCAAATGCATGCCATACTCATGCCACGCAATTCAAAGTGGCTACAGCGACATTGAAGAGAATATTGTAATTGTTGAAGGTCTCAATAGCTTTTACGCTCATTGCCACGATAAAGTTTAACAAAAGTTTTCTTAAAGCTAATGGGGTTTTGAAGTGGATTATGCAATTAAAAAATTTAGAAAATAATTCTTAAATATTTTGCTAAAAACTTAGAAAAGAAAATACTAAAGAATAATCTGTTAAAAATACAATTTTAAAAAATTTATTGAACAAATAAAATAACTCTAAATATCTTTTTGTTTCGAAAATTTATTTGGAATCTTAAAGTGGTTCATAATTAATTTTGTGAAAAATTACATTAAAAAAATCTAATTAACTTTTTCTAAAAAATTGCATCGAATTTTATTAAAAAAATTAACTAACTTATCATTTTTTAATTAAATATTTCATTATAAAACTTGGACTAAATAATATTTTGTTAAAATATTCATCTTCAAAATTTTTAATTAAGCCATTTTGTTAAAAAATGTATGAATTTTAAATTTCAATTTGTTTATAATTACTTTTGTTAAAATTTACTTTGAAAAAAATCTAATTAATCTTTTCTTAAAAAACTAGTTTGAATTTCATTAAAAAAATTAATTAATTAATTAATTATTAATTACTAATTAAATATTTCCTTAAAAACTTGGAACAGAAAATACTAAAAAATATTCTGATAAAACATTCAACTTTAAAATTTTGAATTAAAAAAAGCTTCTAAATAATTATTCTAATAAAAAATGTATGTTGAATATAAATTTATTCATGATTAATTTTGTTAAAAATTACTTTGAAAATAATCTAATTATTTTTTTCTTAAAAAATTATTTTGAATTTCATAAAAAAAAATTAATCAACTAATTAATTATTAATTACTAATGAAATATTTCGTTAAGAACTTAGAAAAGAAAATACTAAAGAATATTTTGTTAAAATATTCAACTGCAAAAACTATAATTTTAAAAAGTTTGCTAAATACTATTTTGTTCAAAAAAATTTATGTTGAATTTCAATTTGTTCAAAACTAATTTTTTTTAAATTACTTTGAAAAAAAATCTAATTACTTTTTTCTTCAAAAATTACTTTGAATTTCATAAAAAAAAATGTATTGACTAATTAATTAATTGTTAATTACTAATTAAATATTTTGTTAAATTTTACTTTGAAAAAAAATCTAATTAATCTTTTCTTACAAAAATTACTTTGAGTTTCTTAAAAAAAATAATTAACTAATAAATTAATTAATTAGTTGTTAATTACTAATTAAATATTTCGTTAAAAACTTGGAATCGAAAATACTAAAAAATATTATATTAAAACATTCAACTTCAATTTTTTTAATTAAAAAAAATCTTCTAAATACTAATTTGTTTAAAAAATTTATTTTGAATTTCAATTAGTTCAAATTATTTTTTTTTTATTTTTGTTAAAAATTACGTTGGAAAAAAATTTAATTAATTTTTTCTTAAAAAATTATTTTGTATTTCTTAAAACAAAAATTGATTAACTAATTAATTACTAATTAAATATTTAATTAAATTTAATTTTAAAAAATGTTTATGCATGAAGAAAGAATACAAGAAAATGTGTTTTGATAAAAAAATTGGTGGTTTTGCGCATCTAATAACCTGATAATAAGGAAGATTAGAGTTTTTTTGTAATACTAAAGAAGTTAGTTCTACGCTTTAATACGGTTCTTCTATAAGCTTGTTGTTCTATTGCTATACATATGTACATATGTATATAAAAATCTCTCATAATGTTTTATAGACCTAAGAAAATAACTTCAAAAATCTCTTCTGATAGCGTCGTTTATAACTAATTTTAGGAAACTGAACCGTTATAAGTACTGTAGCATTTACCCATCGACGGTTAAGGACACGTTTTAATTCAAAATTCACCAAAATATGCAGCATTGCAAAGCATTCCGCTTAGTTTCGTTTTCCTTAGTCCCAAACTACACTCAAGTAATGTAGATACATATTTACATACATATATTATGTGAGAAAGTGAAAATTAGGCCTTTGAAAGGCCCAACACCGAATGTGAAACTAAGAAATTCCACAATAGGCCAAACAAGCACGTTTGCACACCAAATACACGGGTACATCCTGCGGCAAGGATACACGTAGAGCTGGCGTGCGCTACCACAAATTTACATATACATATATATGTATGTATGTATGTATGTGTATGTGTGCGTATCATACGAGAAGCGTCAAGTTATGGTACGTTACAATTTCAAATATAATGCATGCCATTGACATTGTTGTTACTTCCACCGATATTATCGCTCATTGTTAACGCATTCGAGATATTTACGTGTGTGTATGTGTGTATTTGCTTATAAGCATACGATTTAACTGCTGGTAGAGCTACCTCTGTTCGGATATTCATAACGGTCGTTGACAGAAAGAGCCACAATACACCTATGTATATATGTATGTGTGTAGTATATATACATATATACATATACGTTGAAAACTATAGCTTACCCTTCAGATGCAGGACACCTAGATACAAGTATCAATATATCTACATGTATGTGTATGTTTGTGCAAGCATCGTGTGACAGCAAAACTGGCGATGCACGCTGCTACTTTCCAGAAGGATACACGGGTACGAAGCTGTTGCAAGGCGTGCCAAAAGGATAAACGGCAGTTGCAACTGTAAATGTACCTATGGAAGTGCAATAACTGGAACAATAAAAACAACATTGAGGGCAAACCGAAATCGAAGCATCAACGATACATGTACATATGTATATACATACATACATATATTCATATTGGATGTATTGTGTGCATAAATGCATAAACGAAGTAAAGACCCTTTGCCGTTAAACTTGACACTGCATATTTTGGTGTTGCAATAATTGGGGTTGAAGGTTGAATGCTTTTGTTGCATAAATGGTCTCATCATATCACGTTTGCTATATTTTAAAACAAAAAATATAAAGGCAGACATAAATTCATCTAATTTTATGAGGTCAAAGGTTGACACTTTTAATCGTTATATTTAAATTTTAGAAATGACGTGGTAGATCAAAGAAAATTGCCTTATCCCATATTGTATATGCGAATGCTTTCCCATCAGCAAAAATTTCTAAAACCCTATTTTTTCTGGAGAATCCATTATCTAGCCCTCGGCATGTTTACTCACCTAAAAAAACTGAATTTACAGGGTTTGTCTGGAAAGTATAAGACTGAGTCGATTTAAAAAAATGTATTGAACCAATCGTTACAATTCTTTAAAAGCTTTCAAAATAGGCTCCTTATGCGTCGATGCAGTGTGCAGCGCGGTTTCCAAGCATTGAAGGCGTCATGGAAGGCATTCTCCGGAATAGCCTTAAGAGCCGAGGTGCATACTGCTTGGATCCTCTCTGTCGTCTCGAAATGCTTGCCTTTTTTCAGGCAAGGAAACAAAAAAAGTTCGGTGGACCACATCTGGACTGAATTGCGACTGTGAAAGCGTTGGTATGCCGGCCTTGGTTAGGTAGCTGTTCACAAGAAAGGCGGTTAGAGCCGAGGCGTTGTCGGTGCAACTTCCAATCGGCTGCGAAGTCTTGCCGGACTCGATTGACCCTTTGTTTGAGTTTCTTGAGAACTGCCACGTAAAACTTGGCGTTGACGGTTTGTCCAGGAAGAAAAATTTCATGGTGGACGATGCCTTTGATATCAAAAAAAGACAATGAACATCGTTTTCACTTTGAATTTGCTCATTCTTCCGGTCTTCATCAGCGACCTCTTCCGCGTCCTGCAAAAAGTCCTGGTGCCACCGAAACACACCACTTCTTGCTAAAGCAATATCTGGGTAAGCTTGCTTGATCATATCAAATGTCTCTGTCGCAGATTTACTGAGTTTCAAACAGAATTTAATCGCGTACATCTGCTCGAACGAACGCTGCATTTTCGGCTTCCACCACTCACAGAAACACGTCGCGCGAAAATGTTTGTCCTGACTCTCCAGGTTTTTGGAGACAACTCACCAGCCGCTCTTTCGTTAGCTCGGAATGCCCACTACCGAATCAAGTCGGTGAGCGCATGTTTCGAAGTACAGTCGCGGCAGAAAAAAAACAGTCCATACAGAAAAAACCTCTGCCCTGCAAACTTATAAGTAAGAAAAACGCCTTGTGTTCAATAAATATTTGCTCAGGCGTGTAATTTATATGCCCACCACTAAGGGGACATCTGAGAGTGTGAGCACTTAAGAGTTTAAGCCTTGATCTCGTAAACGCGGACAATCAGGAAGGAAGTGCTGAGATGATTCCACCTTGTCTTCTTCCATACACCTTCTGCGACTGGCGTCGGGTACGATTCTTAACCTTACAGCATGGACGCCGATATTGTAATGGCAGTGGGTAGACTTACTTGGGGCAAAGAGCTCACTAGATCGCTTACCAACGATCTTGGGCCAAAAGAACATTTCCACCCCAATAGTAGAACACACGAGAAGAGGAGACAGGAGCAGGGTTAGGCTACCCTTCCTTACCAGCTCACCAGCTGTCTAGTAAAAATTCCTACAAAAGCGACAAAATGAACTTTGTTCAGGTGGTTCAATAGCTTTCCAGCATTCTACCATAGGCCAAAAGGATCTCGCAGTCGCAGAGGAGCTGATCGTCGACCACCGTGTGCTAAACGCGTTGGTTCAGTGGTAGGAGAGGTGTGCTTTGTGAAAAATCTTGTGATCTCCAAAGCAATCTTATCAATTCTAGTTAAAGCCTTGATTTTTTTTTTATGTTGTAACATAAAAACCATCGCCAAATAATTTTGAAAAGTGTTGCTAGTCAGTCCTTGGCTTAATAAAAATTCGGGCCCGTTCCAGTTACCGGGCTGTGGTGAGAACATCCTCGTGAAGAACGGTTCCCTGTCATTTTCTCGGTATATTCTTTGATAGCCGTGCATAAAAATATTTTTTCCAGGTGATTGCATTGAGTTCTAGGAAGCTTCTTGCGTTCAGCTTGATATGTTTCTCCAAAATCATAGAGGTTCTGACTGGTCATTGCCCACCAGCATATGATCGAACTAAAATCGTCAATGATCACTGTCGGTTCGTTTTGGCTGTTGGCGACCAAATATAACAGGCATAATCAAGAGAAAAAATCTAAGAGCTACTCATACCTAGCTCACATATGTACATACATATGTGCCAAGAATTGGCCAATATTTCAACAACATCCAAGTGATCCATACAGCTGACTGCATCATAGGCGGCATTCCATACCCGGTCAACTGAAAATTAATTAACCGTCAGCACAACTACTCAATCACCGGACTATTAGCGATGCATGCCGCTCACTTTCACAAACGCCGCATGCACATACATACATACCTACACATTGTGAGGCGCTGAGCACATGCCATTCGCATTGACGTTAGGATATGCAGATTCTTAATTTGTTGTTACTTTCGACGAATGGCTGCAAATCTTGGCAATTGACTCTAAAACTTTAAGCGCCGCAAAGCTATCCTAACACAAAACATACATACATACATGCATATACAGACGAGTTTATGCACAGTTACACGCATACATACATACATACATATGTATGTACAACTGAAATTATATATACATAAATATATACCAGACAAGATTTGTAGACAAGAAATCACTTACAAAATCACATTTCCGCAGCCAGGGTATGGCAGTAAGCCAACGTTGTAACATCACCACCAATAATAACAACAAACACAGTAGTGACAACTAACTGATTTGTTTTAAACGGTCAAATTTGCTTTGGACATCGAATTAACCCTTCGGGAAATGGAAGCAACAATCGCTGAGTTGAGTCCCACAACACGGTACACAAATAACACAATTCTACGCGGTGTATATGTATGTATGTATTTGTGCTGTTGATAACCTCCAACTTGATATTATATTCCCTACAGCTTTGGATGCTGACAACGGCATTTACAGGTCAGCACCAAGCCAGACACACGGCAGACAGAACAATAAAAAACGTTATATTTGGCTACACCGAAGCTAATACACCTTCATAAGTGTATTGTGACATCACTGTAAACTGGCTGCCGGCCGGTTGTTTAAAGAAAGGCAAACACCGCCTTAAGCCTGCCCAGTGCTTAGGTGACACTCGCGCCGCGATGTGTTGTGATGTTAAAGTCAGAAAGTGACATCACTGTAAGCTGGCTGCCAGATGGCTCTACAAAAGAAAGGCAGTGCTTAGGTGACACTCGCGCTGCGATGTGTTGTGATATTAAAGTCAGAAAGTGACATCACTGTTAAGGTCAGAACGTAACATCACTGTAAGCTGGATACCAGCTGGCTCTGTAAAAAAAGACAGGTACCGTGCATGGCCAGTGCTTGGGTGACACTCGCGTCGCGATGTGTTGTGATGTGTTGTGATGTTAAAGTGACATCACTGTTAAGGTCAGAACGTAACATCACCATCACTGTAAGCTGACTGCCAGCTGGCTCTATGAAAGAAAGGCAGGCACCGTGCCTGGCCAGTGCTTAGGTGACACTCGCGCCGCGATGTGTTGTGTTGTTAAAATCAGAAGGTGACATCATTGTAAACTGTCTGCCAGCTGGCTCTATAACAGAAAGGCAGGCAACCGCGATGTGTTGTGATGTGAAAGTCACAAGGCTGCCAACTGCCATTATACATATGTATACATAAGTATATAAATAAGAAGATTTGGCTTTCCACGCTTTATTCAGCTATCGTTCTCATAAGTCTGTTTTAATAATACAAATTTCTTTACGTAATAGGTGGGGTCATCCATAAATGGATTCATCCTAATGTACACTTATCATACATACGCTTACATTTTATGTGACAATAGTATATGTAAGTATATCGTAATATATAATATACATACATACATAAGTACGTGCATATTAAATGCAATTTGAGGCCGCTATTTATTTAACTATATAAACATATGTATGTACATACATAAAAAATAATAATACTACTGTGGGCATATACATACATACATAAGTATGTACATATATACTATGCATTTAAAATGGGCATATGCACATATGCAAGGGCAAATACATACATATTTTTTTTTTTAATTTGGTAACTGTTTTAATTACCTATAGTATTCTACAGTTCCTATCTTTTACAATCATTTTAAAATAATATAACCAAAATAATATTTAATCGATATGACATATGACAACTAATTGTTATTATACAAGAAGAATATGCATTTACATACATACATACATATGTATATTATTTATATGCACACACAAGTATGTGCGTTCAGAAGTAGCCTGATGACTGTATTACTTCTTTGCAGGAAGTCGATTTCATCAACTGCAGGCTACCAACAAGTGAGACAAATCACACGCAGCCAAGGCAAACACTACTGTACTGAAGCAAACTGCTGTACAGAAGTACGTACATAAGTACATATATATTTATGTATGCATAAGCGAACATACTTACATATGTATGTGGTAATTAATTACATGTATAAAGCTAAGCAAGTAAATATATACACACACATACATATGTATATACACAGCGAAGCCAAGAAATTGGCGTTAATATGCTGTATTAAATATGAAATAAAGTAACGAATGAAAATCGAATAAAGAAAGTGGGAGGATGATGTTTTGCGGGTGGATTTGGCGGCTAAAGCGACTAAGGCAGGTAGAAGAGAGGCAAATGCGTGAGCGGCAACTTTTACACCTTCTCCACGTTATCAATGCGAGTACGTCACTCGCCAACACAATTCACCTCAGTGAAGTTGTTTACACAGCAGAAGGTATGGCATGCATGTATGTATGTATGTGAGTATGTATGTATGTACATGCAGAGGCAGCGGAGCAGTTGAGTGGCGAATGAATGTCCATTAAATTGGCAACTAATTTCAATGGCTGAGTGACGGACGGGTGGACTAAGTGTCACAAGTGTGCGTGAATGATGCGCTTCGTCAACGACAACGAAACAACGGCAACACTTACCTGATTGAGAGAGCAATCAAACAGTACATTTACAAATATTTTATAAATATGAATATATATACATATGTTTGTATGTACATATGTATGGATGTGGCTTTAGAGATGGTGAGACTGTCGGCATATTTCTGTTGAAATTCATAAGAGGTTTCTCATTAGCCATGAGGCGTCTATTTATGCATATTTTTCTATTTAAACCGAATTGCTACAGTTCACAAGCTACATATGTACATACATAGTATACATACTTATATTTACAGCGAGTATATGAAGAAACACTAAATACTTATAAAGACTACTGCTGTACTCAAATAGGAGTAGAATTGAAAATTATGTACGTCGTTGGTATTTGAAACTCATACTGAATACTCCACAGCAATATACATACATACGTACATATGTATGTATGTATAAGTTGGTAGTGAATGTTTAATTTTTATAAAATTAAAAATCAGCCTTTTTATTTTCGTTGTATATTAATTCCTCACTAATAATGTTGGTGAGCACATACTTATAACGAATGCGCACCCTTATGCGTGTGTGTGGACGCTCTTGCGATTACCAAACTGCTTTGTTGATATTTTTAACTACTATCAACCGCATATTTATACCCTTCAATTCGCTACAAGTAACCTTCAAGCAAAATCATTATCACCGGCTTATTTCAAAAATCAAAGTAATCTACATAAAAAATAGCAAACACTAACTAAATACTTAGTATACAATTGCGAAACTCAACTAACTACTTTTCCAGCGTCGGCACACACCAAACGACCAATTTATAATGACAGTTACTTATGTGTCCATGTGTTGTGCTTCGTTCATTTTACATTAATGGGTATTTTGCAGCAGCGGAGTGGAATGCATATAAACGAGTACAAGAGACAACAATGTCGACGCTTATGGTGAATAGTAAGCTTTTATCACTTTTATTCGTTAATAGGTTTACTCGTTAGACTTGTTATATTGTTGTGTTGAGTTAACCTTATGCCAACCAGAATACTTCTGAGTTAATTTCTTTACGAGAGAATCGACGTAAATGAGTCAACGAATATTCGTACTAGTTCGTTTCCACTCATACTCGCTGTCGACGCAGTAAACGAACGCATACTTGTGTAAAATGCGTCAACAAAACGGAAGAGAAAACTAACGAAATTTCATACAATAATGTAGCGAATAGATTTTATGGAAATATAATATGTTGCGCTAAATTATATCTTTTACTACCACATGGGCTTCCAAATGCTCAGAGTTGCCACCATCTTACGCTTTGTAATGTAAATGATAATAAAAATTCTTTTTGTTTGTATATGTAAAAAATTAAAAAAAAAAACAAAATTTATTATGTTAAAAATTAATTATTAATCTAAACAAAAATTGCTCAAAAAAATTTGCTGAATCAGCACATTTAGAGTTGCCATGTTGCAACAATCGCGTTATTACGCAGCCTCTCTTTATAATGGCTTCCTTGTACACTGCTCACTACCAGTACTAAACTGTATTATGTGCTTATTACATTGTTGTTATTGTAGCATATGCTTAATACAAAATGTCGTTCATATATGTAAATATGTATTGAAGTAGAAATCACAAAAATATGTAAGTTGTTATATACAAATGTATAAGCACATACAAATTCAAGTATTAACCAGAAGATGCTCCTGAGTATAGGATACAGTGGACTATTTCGAAATTATCCGCTTGTGAATTTCAAAAAATCGATTGTACGTATCCATATTTTTAATATGGATATGGAATATTTTAACTTAGTCTAATCGGCTCCCATAATCTTAAACTCGAAATGCCTCTTCTCAAACCGGGTGACTTGACCAGGAAACGATTGAAGATACTTTATAATATTTTTAATGACAACTATGAAAATTTTCACCACCCTAAAGTGTAAATTTTTTCACGAAAACCCCCTTTTTTGGTAAACGGATATCTAAAAGTATTCATCTAATTTAATAATAAATTTTCTTGTTTTTGGATTTGAGATAAGTATTTTAAACAGAAAAATTTTCAATTTATCGGAGGTCCTGCTGGAGATTCGCTACAGCATTAAGGCAATGCAATTTGCTCAAGCTCAAGCCTCTTCCACCTTAATACATAATTTTAACTTTGCATAACCGTTACAATGCCTAAAAACACTGTTGGCCTAAGCGGCTTTACACAGTATACAAACACTTTGCTTTGACATACTACTCAACACCGACCCTCAACCCCCGTTGTTTTTGCTCAGCGGGACCATCATTCGTACACTCGTTAAAAAGTTGTTTCTGTTGCTGTTTCCATTAGCTCGCTGCCTGACGGGCTTGTGCGGCTCTAATATAGCTGCTGCTTCTTCTTCAACACACGAAATACTGTACTTGCATACGGAGCGTTTTCATATGAACCCCCCACTACAGCCCACCAAACCCTCCGCCCAAATTTGGTTTTGCTGTGACGTTATATCGTCACTTCCCCTGTGAACCCGTTACTGCTACCTCAACGATTTTGTATATATATGCATATGCGAGTGCTCCCATACGTACGAACGTACATTGGCTGGCTGGGCTGGTGGTTGGCTGGTCATTTGACTGTGGTGTGATGAGTATTTCATTCGTTCGTATGCTCGTTCGTTTGCCTTCGTTGGTACTCTACTCAACTGGCTGGCCGTATGGCTGATACAATGACTTGCTATAGGCTGGCTGGTACTAGCAACGACTTTATACTAGCGAACTGGCGAACGAAACACTTGGTATCTGGTAAAGGCAAGCAAGCAAGCAAAACCAAAAACCGAAGGCAAACTCAACTAAACTGCATTGAATAAAATCTAAAGTGAACACGCAAGGCAAAACTACAAGGCAGCCATAGCCAGTGGAAGTATAGAAGAAATATTAAATTTTAGTGCGTGAATTCAAAACGAAATTACAGCGTTTTTTCCCACAGGTAAGTGAAAAGTGCTTTTCCAACATCGATTGAAAATTGTTCAAGGTGTTTAATTTTTATAAAACCGCACAAATTTGCTGCATTTTATTACATAAAAATTGCGAAAGAAAACGACCCAATTTGGCGTGGGTTTTCTATGAAATTTTCATACTCGCCGCCGTATTATATTGGAAGATTTCAACATGGACGGCGCTACTTGGCTAGGTGGCTGACTGGCGCGGGTTTGTTCGTTATACATACGAGTACCGTTGCTCGTTGATGGTGGCATTATATTCTCGTTTCTGATATATTCCGCTGTATTTTGTACTGTAAGAAAATTAAGCGCGCGCGTTTTTCATATTTTCCCATACAATGCTGAAAGAGACCGTTATTTTTTAAAAGCTACACGCGAAATTTAAAATATATTTTGAAAAGAAATGCAGCAAATATGTGAAGATTTTCTATAAATGTACATTGAAATATGTGGTTAATTACGTCGTATAAAAAAGTTTAGCTGTAAGATGGTGTGAGAGTATAGGTACTTGGGCGGTGTGGTGCAGTGCAGAGGGGGCTGCGCTGTACAAGAGGCTATACATACATACATACATACTGTGTGTGTGTACATATTTCACACATATGTACATATGTACTAGTATTGAATAGGGAGCGGGGGTAAGTGCGGTTAGGGACTAAGCGGTTATTGCGGAGGGCGGCTTAATGCAAGGGCGCGAGGGGCAATGCGACGACAACACGGACGAAAGCAATGTAGAGCGTTGATTGTTCACACCGGCAGCGTTAACGTCTACGTCTACGTCAACGTCAACGGCAATGTTTGCCTATCAACGAGGGCGCCACTTTGCAGCACAGCAAATGAAACGCAGGGGAAGAAGGCCAATAGCGGTGTTCTGGTTAGCACAGTTATACATACATACATATGTATGCTTATGTGTAGAGTTGCGTGGCGAGTAACCAACATGATTATTTAATAAACGGAAAGTGCGCGCGCGCGGGCCATGTATGGAGATACCACAATTCTCATGCCCCTTTTAGCTACATAATATTTAAATTTATTAATTTATTAACTAAGAATTTGCGAAATGGTGAAATTTGCAAAAAACAACGTTTCGCAGCGTTGTACGCCGAGCCAAACACTAGGAAGTAGCGACATTTTTATGAGCTGCTGCCGCCTTCGCCGCATTTATGCGCGCGCGGCGTACAAAAGTATGCTTTGAAGCCGCGCGTCGCTACACCAAAACACACACCAGTAAGTTCAAGAAGTGACGGGCGCGCGCATAAGCATAATATCTTAAACCTATACACACCAATCTGTTTATTGTGAATTTATTCCGAAAGGGTGAAAGCAAATCTGAAACAAAGCTCTGCGCTGATTTTCCTACGAATATCAATATGTATTACAATATGCTCACAGCTATGCTGCTATGCTGAGCCTCCCTCGATAACACCAGCGCGGCGCTCTTGCTCTAGTGGCGTTGCTACTTTTGTGGCTTTTATGCAAACGCACAAATACACTAATATTGGACTTAATCGCACAATTCAGACACACACAGCCATGCGAGCTGTTGAAAACAAAAGTACTCACACGCAGCGTGGTGACAGCGGCAGCAAAAGCGACGCTGACTAGTAACGCTGCGAAGCCTCGCCATTGAACGCTACTACAGTCGTGTCTCACGACTACTACCCATGCGTATGTAATTTTATGCTGAGTTGCGACAAAATTTACACAAATTCATAGTGCAACAATATGGACGCCACTGTCAGAAAACATGCGTTGTACGGCTATATTTCAATTTTATACGAGATACTTTGGGCGCGCAAATTTTTAGACGTACACACGAACCAACTACTGTTCCGGGGTATGAAAGTATGGTGTGTAGGAGTAGGTACTTCATGACAATACGCACTTCATTGTTAACACCGCCAAACAGTTAGTACTCCAGGCTAGCCAGCTCGAATGTGCATCTTACGATTGTAGTCCGGTCAAAGGGCAATAGAGTAATGCAATACATACTATGTATGTATATACATAGATATTAGTGCATATGCAATTTCAATGGCATCGTTTTCATTGTAAATCTACGTACCGATGAATTTTAATATTTGAATTGGTGTTTGCGCCACATGTGCGTACGTAATACCTTGTCTGGCGACCACATATGGGCTTAGTGTTAATTGATGCTAATATATCACCTTGACCTACATTCAATAGAATAGTAAACAGCGTGTAGATTCTAGTTTATATTGACATTTTATTTGCTGTATTTATTTATTTTATATTCAATCATGTAATTAAATATTTCATAAGTAATTGCGTGAAAAATATTTATTGTGTCATATTTACAAATTTGTATACATATCTATAGTATGTACATATGTATGTATATTTTTGATGTCCCGAAAAGTTGTTAGAGCTCTGTTGATATTCCGTAAAAAAATTGAATGTAACGATATGAGCTGTTATATTCGGTGGGATGCTATAAGGCCATCCCCTCTTGTTGGGAAATAAAGCCATATGGCTTTATAGCCGATGGCCTTATAGCACCTCACTGTTATATTCATATACATACATACATATGTATGTACATGGTGAGGTTAAAAACTTAACTTACTACTTACCAAACCAAATCGGGTTGGATTGAGCGTATAAAATCTTGGTCGGGTTGGATCGGCGAAATAATAACCCTTTAGCGCATAAAATCTAGGCCAGTTCTAACAGGGTGACAACATTCGGTCTGAAGCATAAACCAAAATTGCAGATTATGTCTTTTTCCTAATAGGAACATAATCTAAAATTGAAGATAAAAGTGTTTTTCCCCAGCAAGATAGGCACTTCAGCGGTCGGTAATCTTGAAGTATATTTTAACAAGAAAAACTTGCAATAAACTCAACAGTCGCACTGAGAACATTTAAAATTTTTTTTTAGTCATATCAATTTTCGAATAGCATAAGAAAGCTATTATCAATAGATCCATATCCATTTGCCGGATAGCATCAAAAAGCTGCCACCAATAGCAGGAATATCGTGTAAAATAAACCAAAAGATATGTGAATATTACAAAAGTAACATATAAGTAAGTAGATATTAAAAACACATAAAGTATAATCAAATTTGATCAAAACATATACCATATATTTAAGAAAAACTAGAATCTTACATTCCGCCGAAAAGTTTACACTACCGAATATTAACTCACATAGTATGTACTTACATATGTACATATGTGCATATTATGGACTAATTTAATCGATTTCCGTTAGCACTAATGTTAAAAAATAACAAATCTTCATGCAATTACTTAAAGCTATTAATGCACTTAAAAAACACACGCCACTAAGCGTTTGTGACACAAATTTCCTGAATATAATACTCATAAACCTCACAAGCCAAAGACTTTAAATTCCACATGTCGGCCAGTCCATTCGATGGATATGCTGAGTAATGCGCGCTTAGCCGGTATAAAATCATTAGCATGTGCTGCGCTCGAACTACCGGTACCGATGCCGGCAACTAATAAACAATCTCATGTGCATGCGTACTTCTCCACATTCCCACATACCTAGTACTGTATGCTGTAGTACATACTATGAACATGAATGCATGCGCTGGTAGAGATTTTCCCGCGATGGCTGACTAACTGGCTACTTACCTATCTGGTAGTCGACTGTCTGGTTGTTTACTTGGTTGCCTAAAATATATCGGCGACTCAAAAAACGATTGTACACTAACGTGTCAGGATATTGGAACGGTGTCAAAAAAAACTCACCAAGCATTTCATATGAACGACACACAGTGCAATGGCCGATTTTCATACGAAAATGTTAGCTTAATATGCACGCCACCAGTGTGATAAACGTCAACAGCTAACGACGAACGCGCAACGCACTGCAAGAGCAACGACGTATAGAAATATATATTTTTCTCATGCAGAGCCAAAACGCCACCCATTCGTGAGCATAACTAAGTATATACATACATGTATGTGGTGTTTATTCGTTCGTTTTGTCAATGAGTCGACAGCTGCTTGCTGAGTTTTCGGTACAGAGCATTATTTGCACGACGACGCTGTGGGACATTTGCCGCGTGAGGGTAGATAGGCGGTCGTCGAACGCTTCGTCTCATTCGATTCTATATAATACATGTAGATATGTATAGTGTATGCTATATGTGTATATATGTACATATGTAGATAGGTATTTGTGAGCTTTGTGCAAAATGTGCCTGTGTTTTTTATTGTTGCTATCTTTGCTTCAGTCAGCTCATTGCTGTAGCACAGTACTGTACTGTGGCGGCTGATTATACGACAGCTGTATGCGTTGCTGTTTGTTGTTTTTTATGTTAAACTGTTGTTGTTTGCAATGGTTATTGTTGTTGTTATTAATATTAACCAGCCTGCTCGCTGGCGCACATATTTGTTCGTTAACTCATGCCGCCGCCTTGCCCCACCACTGCAATCCAGTACCCCGCCAAAATTCACATAGTACCCCTCAAATGACTACCATTTCTCACACCACGAATCAACCGTTTTTGTATACGATCGAGCGAAATCTACTTACTTTACTGGCACTGCCTGCCTGCCTGCCTGCTTGTATCTACACCAGTCGTAGAGTACAGCCAACAAGCCAGTCAAAGCAGTCACAATGTCAATTTGTCGGGTTGTTCGGTGCATCAGACGCTCGGCGAGACCGCCAGTCAGTCAGTCAGTCAGCCAGCCGGTTCGCCATTTCGATTTAGCAGTGGTGCTTTGCTCTACAATCGCCTTTACCACGAGTTGAATTGAGTTGAAATATGTACTTATATCGAAATCAGTCAGCAGCGCTACAAATGTACGTTTACATACAGACGTACATCTATGTAAATTTGTTTGCCGTATTCGTATGGCCGTTCGTTAGTTCACCGGCTTGCTGGTTCGTTAGCTCGTTCGTATGGCAGCCATATTAAAAGCAGCCAAAGGCAGGCCAGCTATATCGCACAACCATGTCAGCTATACTTTTGCTTTGCCGGTGCTGTTGTTGCAGCTGCCACTACTAATATCGACGCTGCTGCTCTTGTCTTGATGGCCTCTCTACATGTAAATATGTATTAGTATAGTATGTCACTTCTCCTCTATAGTCGCTATAGACGCTGGTTGTCAGCACGTACATGTTCGTATGTTTGCATAACTAAATGTATGTGAAAGTGTATTTGCGTTATATCTGCTGCCGGCCCGTACGCCTAGTGGCAACTGCTTACATACAGACATGCACGAAGTCTCTGCTGGCCTGTGTAGTGGTTGCTTTTTGACTCGACTCAACTGTGTATTGCTGTGTAGCTGCTTGTTCTTCTTGCTGCCGCAGTACACAAGGCACGCAGGCAGGCAGGCAGCCAGCCAGCCAGGCAAGGCAGCCCAAATGTATGTACCTATGCAGAATCGTTTAATGTCGTCGACAACGACAACGGCAAAGGCAGCAGGGCAATCAGCAGCAATCAGAGTAGTAGCAATAGCCGCAGTAGCAGCAGTGTATAAAATTTTCTTCGCTGTTCATATAAACCCAAGCACAGCGCAGCCAAAGCAAGGCAAACCAAAGTATTTTGTATTTCATACTGTATTCGTTAATGCTTCGTTCTGTGTGAGAATCGACTCAACGACTCAGCTAACAAGCAAGCCAGAGCCATACAGCGCCATAAAGTGATAATAGCGTCGAAGTAGCAACGTACGCCAGCCAGCTAGCGAAGCAACGACGAAGAAATCAACCACTGTGGTGGCCTGCATATACTCGCTGTGTTCAAGTGTATTTTCTACTACTGCTGTATTACTGGCGCTGCTGCTGCTGCTACGTATTCATATCGCCAGTACCAAAGGCAGTACGAAAGTCTCCTAAGCCACCGTGGGCACAGTACGTTTTGTCGTTTTGATCTCAACGCTAGGCGAACACACGCAGTGCTTCAAGTGAGTTTTTTTTTTCAACACTGAAAATTTCACAAGTTTTATCATTTTATATATATAACTGTAGAGTATTTTGTGTCATTGTGGTTGGTTAAAAATTATTTGCAATTTATTTAAACAAATTAAGAAGTTAAGTAGAAAGTGTGGTGTACTAAATTTAAGTGCAATTAAAGTTATTTGTTACACTGTGCGCCAATAATACATACTATAGCTACTATATATTCATATGTTGGCAAGCAATGAGCAGCAACGCGTTCATCTGTACTGACTGTATAGCGTTTGTGCTAAAACTAGGCATGTGCACATACATATGTACATACATTAAACTATGAAATTTAGTATATTGAAAAGCATTAACGGTTTTGTAATATTCTAATAAATTGAAAATGTCAGGAAGAGTGCATGGCAAGTTAGAAGGCTAATTTTGCACTTAATTTCGTATGTATCTATGTATGTATGTGTGTATGCATGTATGTAAATATTTATCTATCTAAGTAAAATTTACATGCATACAGCCTGGCACATTTCTCGCCGAGTTTTATGCAAAAACAGCACATATTTGTTGCAACAGTGCGTTGGAAACGAAAGTATCGCTTACAATGGCAATTGCACAGATTCCAATCACCATATTGGCGCAATGGCGCTATCGTTAACAACAAAAGTATAAACAGATTTGAATTAATGCGCACAGTTGTTTGGTAAAAAAAACAAATACGTTTAAGCAAATCACAAAATTTGAAAAAATTTTGAAAATTAGGAAAACATGTACACACATACATACATATGTATGTACAAACAGTAGGTACATACTAAATATACACAAAAAATTAAATTTAAATTACATATTGGAAAATAATTGTGAATACAAATTATTGAAAAATAAATAATTTAAAAATCTGTTATAATATTGAAAAATATATAGGAATATTAAAAATAAATAAAAAAAATTAACTGAAATATTGAAAATTGGTTACTAAAAAATTTATTAAAAAATAATAATTAAAAATGAGTCAAACTCATGACAAAGAAATACTAAAAAAATTAAAAAAATAATGAGAAATAAATACTAAAATTCTGTTATAATATTAATAAAGATACATATGTACATATGTATGTATATGAAAAACTAATTATTAAAATATTAAAAAATAAATAATATAATAAAAATTAACTAAAATATTGAAAAGTAATTACTAAAAAATTAACCAAAATAAATACATAAAACTTTGTAAAACAAATACCAAAAAAATCTGTTGTATTGAAAAGATATACAAAAAAATTTAGAAAATTTAAAAAATAAATACTACAAATATTAATAAAAAATTGAAAAATAAAAACTAAAAGAGAGCTAAAATAATCAAAATTAAACACTAAAATATAATTTATTTCAATATTGGAATTTAAAAATTATGCCAAAGATTTGTGTGATTATACACGTAATACAAACTTACCGGGCTTGGTGCGACTTTTCGATTACTAGCTAGATACTTGTATAATATAATAAATATACATTTTGTATTGTTATTGTAAGATGAACTTAAATGTTCATAAATTTATAAAAATAAATTTAATAAAAAAATATTTAGTAAAAAAACAATATTTAATAAAAAAAAAAAAATAAAAAAATTAATGCATTTAGTAAAAATAAAGGCTAAAGGCTTTAAAATAAAAATAATAAAAATATTCTGTAAGTCCTTTTTACCCAAAATAATATTTAGTCTAAATAACAGAAAATATTTCAACATATATACAATATAATTAATTCAAATAAATTAATAAACAATTTCACACAAAATACTAAAATTCTTCGGATTTTTATAACATTATTGTACACACAATTTGCGGTTGTTATGAAGACCACAGCTACCGTTGGCAGCGATCCACATTGATTTTATAACCACAAAATTTTTATTGACTAAATATTGATTACAAATTACACAAACAATCAATATGCAAACACAAAAAGTTATTTTTATCTACTAACAAAAATCTTATCGTAAAAGATTTCATCAAATAAATCACTGTTGTAGATAATAAACTAAACAAACAAATTTAAGAATATTGAAGGTCAAAAAATAAACAAAAAGTTGAAAATTTCAACACAAATTTTATTAAATGCAACACTGCGCAGCAATTTTCCTTATTTGCTTGCATTAAATATATATAAAAAAAATAGTGGATCCGGCCACGCGTTGCTTGTGGTATACATTTTATACGATTATTCATATAATAAGCTATTCAATATAGTGAAAATATCTATCCTATCTTCTAAGTCGGCTCCAACTGGACACAGTGTGCTAAATTTTGCTAAAATCGGTTCAATAGTTTAGAAGTCCATCGCGACACGTAATTTTAATATATAAATATAATATAATTTCTATTTTAAATTCGAATTAATTGCATAGCTAATGCTGATTAGCTTGTTGACCGCAAACAAAATTCCATAAAAAATATTTAGATATTGTTTAACAGCTGAACACCATCTAAAAACCGCCAATTATAAATATTTATTAAGATATGCTTATAAAGTGATGCACTATCAGCAAATAAAACACAATTCCTTAAATATATCATGAAGTCGTCAACATGTGCTACCACAAAGCACTCTTCAACATTTGTAGAAATGGCGCCAAAAATTGTTTACCATTGTATGTGTGTACCGAAAATTTCGTCTGTATAGAATACAATCGTGTACACGAAGATCTCGCATACCTTTTCCACTACCATGACTCAATCTCAATTGGTACCGACAAATACCTACTGTATATTTACAACCCATATGTGTTTGCTTCTTCTTGCGCTTTTATGTATGTATAAAACATAATGGTTAAAATACGTTTTGATACACTTTAGAATGCGTGTCACCGTCATTAAAGTTTTAATTTTAGAAGTGTTAAATATTTCATCAGTTAAAAGCTAAATATAACAAGTTTTTTGATAAAAATGGCTAACAATTCAGGGTTGATGAGTTTTAGCTGTAAAATAAGCGGAAAATTTAATTGTAAAAAGTGGCACAACTTGATAAAAAACATTATTTTTTACCATTAAATTGTTTGCATTACCGTCTTATTTGTTCCTTATCGTTACACTTAATTGACACCGTAAATAGGTACATATTTTCAAACGTTCTTCAAGCAAAAACCTAAGTTAATAAATGCTTTGAATTAATGAATTTGCGCACGTGTAAAATCATACACATGTTTTTCTAGCAATAATTATTTTTAGCATTATGCCTAACAGGCCTTTTGTTAATTAAGAACTGCATAAACAACTGCTTTGCTGCATTATGGTAGGAACACTTAGCGAGTGCTGTGATGTTTAAGCGATTTATTTTTGTAAGGAAACTAATATTGTTGTTATTTTGTTGTTGTGGTAGCAGCATAAAACATTGCCCAAATAATTTTTGGAAAATAGTTTCAGTAGGCATAATTTAGCAGACTGTTTTTGCTGTCATAGAACCGATTGACATGTGAATGACAAGGTAACAACACAAGTAATGGACTTTCACGTAAACCGCTCATGTTAATATAAGATATACATACATACTGCTATACATCTGTATTTTTACAACTATTTGTTATCTCTTTCGACATATCTGCCGATAATGCTTAAAATTTCACAATTCGAATTCAAAAACATAAAATAGTTTAAAAGTAAAGCCGCGTGTAATGACAAGTGCCACACAAGCGCTGACACAAAGTTACGCTCTTAAAAAAATTCGTTATATGAGCAGGAGTAGACTTTGTGCCGCTTAAACGCTCACTCACTTTTCATAACGTAAGCATATTTTTTTCCTTAAGCTAAACACTTTTCCCTCCGCAGCGTTTGCTTTTTGTTTGCGCAAATATCGCAGCGATTGCTCGGCGATCACGTTCGCCATATTGAAGTATAGACAAACACATGTACATATGTACATATATACACACGTTGCAGGTTTACATACACTTAACTGTATCTATGTGTGTACATTGTTTTTGAAACTGTGAATGTTGTGTTAAAAGGGGGTGTGCACTGTGTGGTATTTTGCGCGCCATTACCACTTATTCACCACACTAACACCGACTACCCCGCAAAGTGCTTGCGGTGTATATTAAATATGCGCAAATTGTTTTTCAAATCGACGCTTTTTCTGTTCTATACGACGTATACTCAGCGAAGTGTATCTGTTTATTCAGCGATCGTGTATTTTGTGAACCATTATCGCTCGTTGACTGATTCTTATATAGCACTCGTTGCATGCGCGCATACACTTTATAGTGAAATTACATGTACTTTTCATATACATACATAGTATGTATGTACCTATGAATGTATATACACTTTTTCGCGTTATATTTATTTTGGAGAGTTTGAGTCAAGTCACTTTGTAGAGTGTTATCGCGGTTATGTCAATTTTTTATTATTTGCTGTCAATCTTTATATACACTTATCGCTATTTTTTGTTTGTTGGCGTAAGTGAAGTCAGGTTAGTAATGGCAAGTTATGAGTGTAAGGTGATGACTATAAGGCCCTACAGCAAAAATATGAAATATGAAAGCTTATAAGGTAGCAGGGCTGCCACGTGACTTTTATGTACAGATCGCTTTAAATGAAAGCTATATAGCAAAAGTTAATTTATTATTAATTTTTCATATGCTATAGAATACTTATACTAATGTATGTATGTACATACATATGTATTTCTTAGAGTTACTAAAAGCTTTAAAAAATCGATTTTTTTATTTGAAAATATTAAATGAAACTTAAAATCTTACCTTTCCACACTATATCGTATGACACAATGTGATTGGTAGCACTGAAGATATACGACTGCTACGACATCTAAAATACGAAAAGACTTTTTCGACTACCCAATATAATAGTATTTTTCCATTTAAAACCACATCAAACTAACCTAGTATTTGTATGAAACACTAGTGAAAATGATTTCACCACCAATAGCAGGTTTAAAGAAATATTAACTTGCAATATTTTCTACAAAACCAAAAATAAAAGTGAAATTTGACTGCACCGAAGCCATAGAAGCCTTTACAGGTGCTGCTTTGGTCAGTTTTTAAGGCGGCTATATGCTGTAGTGATCCGATCTGAACAATTTGTGCGGAAATTGTAGCTTTACCGTGTACAATACTATATGCCGAATAACATAAAGATCATTTGTCAAATAAAAAAACTTTCTGTACCATATTCATACATAGTATGTTTATTTATACAAAATAAAATAAATAATAAATAAATAATCTCACCTAACCTCACATACATATGTATGTACTCCAACGTTCAAAATACGCATTGTCGTAAAATGAAACATCAACGTTCGCTTTATACTCAACTACGTTTATTTCAAATAAATTGTCTGACTGCTATTGCAACGATATCTTTTAGTATCTAAGCATATGCTAGTAGCCTGCCAGTTTCTTCAATGCATTTTACCAACAAAGAAACATTTTACACTTTCAACTTTGCCTTTCTGCATACAGAAATTCAAAGCAAGTCAAATAATAACTCACACCAAAACTGAATGCTACGTGTAACTCCTTTAAGTATTGCATTTGTGCTGTGCTTGAGAAAATTTTTCCTGAAGCAAACGCTTTCAGATATTTGAATAACTTTTCTTGCATACATACTTGCATATATACATACATACATACATACATTTGTATGATTGCTTGTGGTTGTATGTGTTGATGAGTCGACTTTTAGGCGAGTAACCCTCAGCTGTCTGCTTGACTGCCTGCGAATGGTTTGGCTGTCGTGAAACATATCAATAGAAAAACGGACTCAGCCGCCATTAAACCGCAAATATTACAACTTTGTAGTTAAGAAACTTTTTTCATTGCAATTACATTTTTCTGCAAGTATTTATTTTGCAATAGGAGTCTGCAGCTAGTTTGTATAATATACCATGCATACATACATAGCTGCTTGTATGTATCTATATTTAAATGCTGCTTAAACATGAGATGATATTGCAAATAATATAAATAATATTATAACATGCGATAAATTCATATATTAAATGCAACTACCAACTTATAGCAAGCCTTAATTGTGCGACATGGCGTATGAGTAATGTGCCTGCTAATGGTAGAGGAGTTCATTTGCATGGCAGTATGTAACGTCAGGGCGAGCATGCGCAGCTAAATAACATGTGAAGAAAATTTAGTACAAAATTTAGCACCAAACTTAACTTAACACCCAAGTGCGTATGTCCGTAAGTTGGTATATGGCTGCAAGCATGCTTTTGCGTGCTCTATTGCGCATAACTGTACCTCGCTAAGCGTTAAACAAAAGTAGTCAGCATTAAATGTGCGCACAGACACAAACGCGAAAAACATTTTATCAGCATTTATTTAGTATTTTTGGTAATTATAAAAACTTCTCAAAAACAAAAAATTAATTTAAATAATTAGAAAACCAAACAAAATTAAAAAAATTAAAAAAAATCTTAAAATTAAATAAAAATTAATAAAATTGAAAAAATTACTGAAACTAAAAAAAAAAAAATTATAAAATTAAAAAAAAATTATAACATTTAAAAAAATTTAAAATTAAAAAATTAAATTCAGTAAAATAAAAAATATAAAATTAAAAAAAAAATTAATAAAATAAAAAAATATAAAATTAAAAAAAAAAAATTAATAAAATAAAAAAAAATAGACAAGAAATTTTAAAATATTAACAACGGCTGAGAAGCAAGTAGACGGCGTGCAATTACACCCACTGTATACAAATATTGCTTGCTTGTGATACTCGCAAGGGAAAGGAATTACACAATTTTATGAGTGCTATGCATGTATTGTGTGTTTGGCTGTACTGCAAGCAAAGAAAAAAATTGTAACCACTGCAACTACAACAACAAACATCGAGTTAGTTGCTGGTGTTAGTGAAGACGTGGCCGACAGCTTGGAAGCGCGCATACATATCCGTATGTATGCATGTATTTAAACTGTATTTTTATGTTTTAGAGAAAAAAACACTCAAACGTCGTCATTTAAATACATATCTACTTGTAGGCGCTTGCATAACTACATGCTCACATATTTTTCCAGTATTCGCATGTATGTATGTAAGGCTGAGCGCCAAAGAGATACCTACTCATTGAAACGCATATCGTATATGTATGTATGTATGAACATAAATATATGTATGTATGTGTATGTATGCATATGGCCGAATAAATTGTGCTCGCATACAAAAGCATAGAAGCAACTGTCCACTGCGCAAATCCCTGCAAAAGTATCTACCCCAAAATGCTGGCATTGCGCACAAGCTCAAAATCTCCAACGCCAACACACAACAGCCATAGCAAATCCATAATCAGCACACAGCACCAACACCAACACCAATGCCGATGCGCACAAATACAACCGCAAGCACTCACATATACATTTGCACACACACATACATACATACACACACCTACAACCAACGGGCAGAGCCAACTCAACAGCTAGGCTACGCTACGTTTGCTTTTGCTGCTCTGCCGCCTCTGGTTCTTTACCCATTTCAGCACACGCAGGCGTATGAGTGACACGACGACGACAAGCATGACGCGTCGCGACAACTACGAATATGTACGACGACAGTCACTAGCATTGTTTCTGTTCTGTGTGTACGATTCGTCAGTATAACAATGACGCTGGCAGCACACACACATAACGCGCGGCAGCGACAGCGCCGACCTCAAACTGACTGGACGTTGACGTCGCGCAGTCGACGTTGGCGCTGCCAGCCTTTATGAGCTTATGCCACTACAGATGCACACTTATATGCGAACAAATACACAGATACCGCTACTTGCGTTTATATGTATGAATATGTGTGAATGTTTATGGGTTTGCGTTAGTGTGCGTATGTTTTTGTGTGCCATATTTGACAATTTATTGTTGCTATTCATGATAATTTGTTGCTGCCGTTGTTGGCTGAATAACTTTATTGTATGCATGTGTTGATTGCTATGTCATTTTGCTCGCTCGCTACTCACCTCGGTTTGTAAGGCGGCATAAAATGTTTTTAGTGTAATATTTTGGCGTGAAATGTGGGGAAATGTAATCAAAAGGGCGCACACACTAGATTTGATGGCATGAAGTGGCCGATATGCTAAATTTTTTTATGAAAAATTAAATATTATTTAATACATTTATGTATATGGGCATGCATGCATGCATGATGTGTAGAATTTTAAAAGCATCTTTAATCTAATCTATAACCAAATTAGATAAGATTAGACCGAATACACAAAACAACACGCAATGGTCATGTTAAATTCTTTTATTATGTTAAAATTAAAATACACAATAAATATACATAGTATGTACATATGTATGTATGTGTATACATATGTATGTACTTGTGTACATAGTACATACATTATACATAATAAATATTATTCCTATTTGTTACCCAATATGAAAATTCAAAACTCAAGTAAAATTTAGCAATTAAAATTAATATTAAAGAAATATTTGGGAAACACTGCTTACGGTATATTAGCCTTTGTTTCTTTGTTTTGTTATTGGTAATATTACTCATATGCAAAAAAAAATACTCGAAAACTACCGCAGTAAGAAGAATTCTGTGATTTACGCAGTAGAATTATTGGCGTGTTCTTTGAGAAATATTCATTAATTATTTTATTTCAGTGTAATCAATAGTTCACTGACTATATAGTGTTTCATTTTACCTGGACTATATGTGCATTCCATCATTAGTTACACATAGCTGTAACGTTGTAAACATCCATACATACATAAATGTATACATACATACGTACATATGTACATACTATGTACATACATGCATACATACATATTTACATATGTATGTACATATGTACATATACATATACATATGTACATATGTACATACATACTAGGGTGGGTCGATTCCGGACTTTTTTCGATTCGGGATTTCTAATAGTGCGGAAAAGTTGCCTTAGTACTTCCTGATTCCAATGCAACTTTTTGTTTTGAGATCGGATTGCATCTTCAACCCCAACTCCGGCCTTGAAATTTCGGAAATTCGCCTAAAATCGTGAAATTGTCTACCTAGCGCCTGAAATACGCATCTCATGGCAAAATGTATAAAACAAAAGTTATTTGTCACGTCAATTGCCTCCGAAATGGTATACGTGATCATGGCAGTAGGACGAACCGTTCCCGAGATACGAGCGTAAAGGCGGCGCGCCACAGCGCAAGGTGAAAATTGTTGCAGCTCTCAGCTAACCTGTATTGGTCACCCAGAACCCACCGCGTGGAGGTGGCTGCTCTTCGGGTTCCTCCCAAGCCCAACCCAACCAACCAACCATATGTCAGGCTTGTTTTAGTCTGAATCTGTGTCAAATTTATTGATAAAATCAGATTTTGTACTAAACTTTGGCACTTGTTGCCTAGATTTCAGTGTAGAGCGTATAAAACGATCACGAGATTGGGGGGCCAATAACTTTAGAAGATGCCTCTGTCACCAGTTTGACGGTTCTCTCGACTTCCACGGTGTGAGAGGGGAATTCACTAAATTTCCATACCTCTGCAGTCTCTCCCGACAGCCCTTTTATGAGTTCTTCGTTAGAAACTGAACAAAAAACTGGTGGAACTCAGCTTTGGCACTTTATTACATCTAACCCTTCCATTTACAGTGTCAGACTCTGCTTCTCTGGCTGCCAGAAGACGGTCAAGGGCCAACTTTCTGACTTCTATCCGTTCGTCAGTCAAAGCATTCTGTTGAATGGATGAATCGACAACTTTGCGCAGTTTAGCAGGTAAGTATCTCGACCTTTGAATTGCAGCATAGAGATGGCGCGAACATACATACATATATACATATGTACATACATACCTACCTATACATACATACATACATATATTTATTTGCAACACTATGTAAAGGACGCCCTGTTGGAAATTTGATTGCTATGTTTACATAGCTTTTAACTGGATACTTGCCTGCTCGATTTGATTAATAAAAGCTGGGAAGTTATGTATGTAAATATGTATGTACACTCGAGGCCACGCAAACCTTACCACTATACTTTCTTAAATTGTTTTTCGAACTTTTCCGTTCGTTCGGGAATTTCTGCAATATTGTTTTTTTTTTTAATTGTAAAAATAGCCGTCTTTCAAAAATCAATTCTTCCGGATCAATATTTTTCTATTCCTAAATTGAGCTTACACCAGGTTTATATGTACATACATACGTTATGTGAATACAAAAAGACATACATACATACATAAGTGTGTACATATATTTGATTGTGTCTCAATACAGCACACTCCTAGCGATAGCAATGCATCTTTTATGATTACAATAACACAATGAATCAAATGTATTAAAGTAATTATAGGGTTAAATAATTGTGATTGCATATACATACATACATGCATACTTAAGTATGCAAACACTTACAAAAGTACATATAAATAATTAAAATAATATAATATTCATGTGTACGTGATTGATTATAAATACATAACTATGCATGTGTGTGCATATATTTACCTAAGTATATACATACATACGTATCACATGTATTTTTGGGTAGCTAATTAGGTAACTACGAAAACTCTATTGAACAAAAGTATATTATATGCCATCACATAAGGGTTTAATGACTATACAGCTACTAAATGCCTATTTGTATACTATATATATATGTACCTATGTACATATGTACATACATACATGTAATGATAAATACTTTATGTATACTTTTGTACACAAATGCACCCGCGCCTACATTTAACTACTTGCGTATACACAAGCAAAAGCCATAAAAAGCACAATCCTTGTAACTATTAACACTATTCATATACATAAATACATATGCACTCAAAATTAATTAATAAAATCTGTTCTTTTCTTACAGTTGAAATTGCCAATTTGCCGATTAGCTGTGCTAATAATCTGTACTAAACGTTTCAAATTTGAACAATCCCAACAAATATTCAAAATATGGCCGGTGAACGTCCAAAGCGTCCTCTGTCAGCTTATATGCTGTGGCTGAATGAGAATCGTGAGCAAATCAAGAAAGATAATCCCGGCAGCAAAGTCACAGATATTGCCAAACGTGGTGGTGAATTATGGCGTGGAATGAAAGACAAATCTGTAAGTTTAAAAAAAATCAAATAATGTACTAAACGACGACCCCCAGCGGGTTAGGGGGCGGTAGAATTTACCCGCGGTAAGGTATGCCTGTCGTAAGAGGCGACTAAAATCCAAAACAGGTGTATCTCGACGGCTAAATGGTGATATCGCCAAATATTGCCATTTTTAGCGTCGTCTACTGCCTGGGCACATATACATTGATTATAAGGTGAGGCCGAGCTCCAAAGATACTACTTCACATGGAACATGCTTGAGTGTCAACGTTATGCTTAAGCATAAGTTGGCCCCATGACCAATAACAGTAGTATAAGGATTGCTCTATTATTCACATACTTCATTGTAGTGCAAAAAAAAACAAAGAGGAAAATACAGATTGATTGCAGGGCATTTTGAACAAGTTAGATAGATATGACAAAAATATGAAGAAGATGAAGTTCAACCAATTTTTAGTACCAGTCAGAATATATATAGGGCAGCCAGGGACCTAATTCGATGAGAACAGTTGGTATGAAACAGATTCACAAATATATAGCATTGATATAAATCAATTGAGTCAGTCAGAATAAATATGTTCTAAGGTTAAATAGAAGATCTGATATTCGTTTAATTTTTAGTGCGTCAACACGTGAAAAAGAAAACAGAATTTTGAAGAGTAGAACCGTCAGAGTAGATCTGAACAGGTACAGGAGTATTCAAAACAGAGGATACACCGAGGTCACGGACTCGGTGTAAAGAGTTTATTTTGTGGTTCGCAGGGAAAACACGACTGCGTGTAATAGTTACCATAAATAAAGCGAGGGAGCTTTTCGCCAAAAAAGCTATATTAACATATAACAAGCTAATGTAAAATCCAAAAAAAAAAGAAAAAATTATAAAAAACGTAAAAAAAAATAAAAAATAAGAAAAAACAAAAAACAAAAAAAAAACTATAAAACAATACGAAAAAACAAAGAAAAAAATAAAAAAAAGGAATTCCAAACATTGGGCGCACAGAATGAACAACAACATATTCTGCAGCGCTCAAAACAATTGACAATTCTCGCGAGATGTCACAACAAAAGGGTTCGGTGTAATGGTGTCAAGTTTACAAATTGCTTGTTTATCATTGCATAACATCTATGGACCCGACAAAACAAACACCAAAAAAATTATTATTATTAATTAAAATTTATATAATTTAAATTTGCATACACATAAACTAAACGCTTGTCTTTTCATTTCGCTATCAACAGGAATGGGAACAGAAAGCAATGAAAATGAAGGAAGAGTACAACAAGGCCGTCAAAGAGTATGAGGCCAACGGCGGCACAGACACCGGTGCTGCCAAGAAGCGGAAAGGCAAGCCCGCCGCGAAGCCCATTAAGAAGACAAAGAAGAAAGATACATCCGATGAAGAAGAAGAGGATGAGAGTGACTAAGCGCTGGCGCGCTTGCAAGTTACTGGCGTTTAGCGGAGTGACGAAAACTTAAACTATAAGTTTTAAATATTTTATTAAAGTAATTTTAAGTGGCATATACAAATGTATGTATACATATTTACGGATGACATTGATGGGTAACTTTAGTTATACATACATACAAATATATGCACTCAACAAAACAAAAACAAGAAAGAAAATACAAAAAAAAATATACAAAAAAGAAAAAAAAACTTTACTTAAAATAAAATAGCCGTAAAATTAATACAAGTACATAAAGTTTCCAGTTTTTAAAACGTTACAAATACGAAAAACCACATAAGAGGAAAACAAATAGCAAAACATTTTTGTATTCCTTCCAACTGAGTTAATTTTCTCATTTTGATTTTCCTTCAAATGATTTCCTACTATATATTTTTTAGTATGGTATACTTTAATTTTATATTGTAAAATATAAATTAATTATGTATTAGATAATCATGCGATTTTTCTTGCATGTGCATACATTTATATGTAGTGAAAACTTGACATGTTTATACGGTAGTCGAGAAAGTATTTTCGTATTTTGTCAATAGTTGTCGTTGCAATCGTATTTCTCCAGTGCTACCAATGACATTGTGTCATACCATATAGTGTTGGAAAGATGAGAGTTTAAACTTCCTTTAACCAAAAAAAATTAAATTCGGGGAAGTTGAAAAAAAAGTTACAGCTATTCTGAAAAGAGTGAAAATATTGCAGAAATTCGCTATATTTTAAATTTTTTTTTTTATAAAAAAAGGGAAAAATGCAACGCAAAGCCACCAATGAAATTTGTGAAGTTTACGGAGACGATGCTGTATCAGTTCATCTAGCACAACGATTCGCTCGCTTCCGTTCTGAAAATTTCGATGTGAAAAATGCACCTCACTCTGATCGACCTATCTTTGAAAAAGTCAATGCGATTCTTTGCTGAAACGAATAAGACTTTTTCGACTACCCTATATTTATATTTTAAAAATATAAATTTTCTTATCTACTGCTAACTATATACCACAATGATCGCTGTTTTCTGACTAAATATTTTTTTTTATCTAGTTAATATTTAAAAGCAACTCTCCTTTCATTTTTCACATTTTACTGTAAGTTCGTTTTAGTTATGTTTTGTAAATTTACTTGATGTAATGTGAAACTTACAAAACCAGTAATAAAAAACAAAATGAAATAAACAAAATATATATAAAAAAATAAACTAAAGACATTTAACTTATTGTGTATTTTCATATAAGCGTGGAAAATATAAAAATTTCAGGCAAGCATTGATACAACAAAAAAAAAACAAAAATTTAGTGTATTGTATATGCGAAATGAAAAGCAGCAAACAAAAAGTTATACAGAGACACATAAACACGTGCATACAAAATTATCTGGAAATGGACTTATTAAGGTGTAGACAAGTTTTTAGAAAAAGCAAAAAAAAAAAATTTTCATATTTGTCTTTTTGCAAATTTTGTTGCAAATAATTCATATAACAAATGTATGTATATTGAAATCAACACAGCAACATTATAAGAATATTTTTAAATTAAAGTTCATAATTAAACAAATATTAATATTTAAGCAAATATTTAAAGCAAAATCTTGAACCAATCAATACAAATCAGAGAAAAGATGATAGTTCATGAATTTAATATATTGAGAAAGATATATATATATATATATATATATATAAATAAATGTAGATTTGAGCTAGAAATTGAAAAAAGAAAAAAGTAAATAAATATTAAAATGTATTAATTCACAAAAAATTCAAGTTTTTCATATTAACGCGCCAATATTATTAATTTTATATATTAATTTCGGGACTATTTAGTCGAATTGTTGACAGAATTCAATTTGCTCTTTTAAGGGGGTATTCTGGTTTAGAAGCCCGAATTTTAGGTATTTTTTTTGACGCGATAAAAAAAAATCAAAAACAATTTTTTTGACTATCCATTTTTTTACATGCTTTTTATTGATATTCTAAGAACACAAAACATAAATAATATAAGAAAAAAGAATAAATTTAAAAAAACTGCAGGTCGGCGAAGTAGACTGATGAAACAATGGCTTGTCCTGGTGTGCAGGATATATGTAAATCCTTTCCGTGGCCTAAAATGAAAATTTATGCGAAATCCGTGAAGAGTAAAAGTGTAGTTATCGCACTACGAAAAGTTTTTGAAAAAAAAATAAAAATTTACAAAAAGGTGGAGGTTTGAAAAAAAGTTTCGTATTTTCCGTTTTTTGTGGTCCGGAATTAAAAAAAAAAAAATCTTTCGAAAGCTCTTCGTAGTGCTATACTATAATGTATAAGAAAGCTCTGTGTAAAATTTCATGTGAATCGGTTGAATAGAACTTGAGATATCATGCGCATCGTTTCTAGGAAAGTAGCTATGAGAAAAATGAGTAAACTTTGAGAACTAGTCGCGCGCAGTCGGAGTCACAAAATGAGCTGTAACTCGGAAAATAATTTGAATTTCGAAAAACCCTCTTAGGGAAACTTTCTTGAAGGGTTATACTACAAAAATAAGCAAAAATAAAAAAAATTTTTAGACCAGAATACCCCCTTAAGGGCAGTTGGTAGATAGGCTTTTATTTCAAATAAGAAATTTGTTTTTACTTTGATGACCCGAACTTACCTTACTTTTGATCATGGTTGCGAATTTTTAAATTAAAAAAAATTTGGGCATCAATTTTTTTAATCAAATATTTTTGATTAAGATTTTCGGGATTACAAAATGTAAAAAAAAATCCATCAGTTTTTTATTGCTTCAAGAAGAGAAAGTCACAGCAACCTTTAAATATCTTAATCTAAAATCTACAGTTTATGTAATTCCGTTGTTACAATAATAACGCATTAAATCTTACGTTACAAATTAACGTATTTATTTGAGTACTACAATAAAAGTTAATATCAAAATTATATCGGGAATTTTCGGGATATATAAATCTTTACGAACATCTCGTCATTAGTTGAATATCTTAACTTTTACAATTTTGTAATGAAACAAACTTTTAAGCACAATCCCTAATTTGTATACCGAATAAAGGATCAAAAATATCTCAGAGCTTTTCATGATTTAAAATCTTTACGAAAAACTCGTCATCAATTGAATCCCGCACTCTTTATAACAATTATGGTTAAAATTGTATACATTGTAAATAAGTTTATGTACAAAAGATGAGTTTTATTGATCAACTTCAAGGATTTCCGCATTGAGTTGAAGATACGCATCTCGTTCTTCAGCGCGCTTAACACTGCCAACAATCCATGCTTGTTGCTCTTTATTGCTCAGCATAAAGAACTCGTCACAAAATGCTTTAGCCTTATCGGCTGATAAGCATATTAATAAGCCACCAGAAGTTTCCACTGCTTTGCCACTTTTTAGCTTAAGGTCTTGTCCCAGTATTTCACCAATTGTTACTACATTAGTAATAATCGGCAATTTATTTAATACGAAACATAATTTATCTTTCTGGAAACAAGCGAGATTCTTTGCATGTCCGAGCAAACCAAATCCAGTCACATCAGTCGCAGCATGAGCTTTATATTTGTGCATAAGTTGAGCGGCAATCTTATTGAGGAATGTCATTGATTTAACTGCGCTGTTGAAAGTTTTCCTAATGTCATTATCACTCAAACGTGCAGATATTTTAAGATATTTCTCATTTTTCTCCTCCATCCAAATATAGGCGTTGGTGGCTAGTTGGGTACCGAGCGGTTTAGTTAATATAATGGCATCACCATCTACAGCATTTGAGGGCATAATAATTTCTGCTTCAGTACAAAGTGAACTAGCTATGCCACCTATTATGCACCAAGGATTGTACGAAACACTCTGCACATGTACCCGAATTCCGGCCTCCTTTGCCGATTCGAGAAATCCCTCAACTATTTGTGGTACTATAACATCTCTTTCTAATTCTGAAAACTCAGTTGAAACACTAACAAGCATATTAAGCTTATCAAATATCGTGACACCTACAGCATATATGTCGCTTACAACGTTGGCTAAAGCTATTTTGCCCATTATTTTGGGATCATTAATTAATGGATAGAAAAAGTCAACAGTTTGAACGAGAAAATAGTTTTTGTGGCGAGCCAAAGGTATAACAGCGCAATCCATTCCAGAACCAATAAATCCATCCTTATCCTTTTTGTTTTCATCGTGGGCAACTTTATGTAAAATGTCTGTTTCCTGTAGATACTTGAGGAGTACCGCTTCAGGCAACTTACATCCTCATCCTCTTAAAGTCGAGAAATTTGTGAGTCGAAAGTCTTTAGAAAGACCGTGATCAGTAGGATCAAACATTTTATTGGTGTGTTTACAAACTTAAAAAAATATAAGGTTAAAATTGTTTGCTTATTTTATTACTAGATTTGCACATGTTATTTACAATATGATTTTCAAAATCTATTGTGAACGGTGGAATATCCATTCTCAATGATGTCAAGTTTGTTCATGTTAATAAATCGAAAACAACTCACAACAGCTCCAAGTAATATTTATGGAGAAATATTAATTTTCTATTATAAAGGGTTGTTAAAATCTGTATAATAAAAAAATTTCCATTTACTCATACCGTCCATATAATTATAACTGCAGAAATGCAATTTAAAAATTTTCCGTCCCAAACTGCGTGGATGCATGTGAATAGTGTTGGTAATTGTGTAGGCCCATATAAAGTAATACTTTTACAATTGATAAACTTCTAGAAAATACATATTTATTTAATGTTAAATTAGTTAGAAACATTTTTTATCAATTAAAATTTAATTTTCTTAATTTTGTATGAAAATACAAGTCTGGCTGAATTACTCGTTATACAAATTCGTTACTTCCGCATTCGTTATTTTTTCATTGTGCAAGTTTTCTACTGACAGTTCTTCATTCAATCCGATTTTGTAGTAAAGTGATACACTTAGCTTTTGTTAAATTCGTGACATTTATTAATCAAAGTTTTGGTCAAATTCGTTGTTTTCAAGGTAAGATAAAAAAACTTAGTTTTTTAAAGTATTGAAAGGAAAATACTTAATAGTGCAATAGAAAGATGAAATAATTGACAACTTCAACGATGCTGAATTACACTGTCGGTGTCGCGAATTATTAATATAAAATTTTGCTATAAATATTTTCATACATTGGAAACGATATACAATTGTTTATCATCCTATTTATTGTTTTCTCCATTTTCCACTCTGTTCATCACAATGCATACCTGCGCTTCGGTAGAATTGCCGCCATCGCGGTAAGTCGTTTGTTTTTATCTTTTGACACGGCTTCGCTCGTTGAATTTTTTGTTATTGCATATGTGTTACTTTGTCCTATTTGCCGTCATCATGATATATGTATGACTCGCTACCTATGTATGTACCGGCATAGGTAAAATAGCGAGTAACCAGGCATTAAAACAGTTCAGTGGCTGTGCAGTTAGCAGCGCAGTTGACGCAATATAAACTGCAAGGAAAAATCGACATTGTCGGCACAAGCTATATTAGGGATGCAAGTCAAAAATATACATTGATGTCTTTTGCGATATAATGCATCAATGTAAAATATAAATATATATATTATTTTCGATGCATCGAATAAAATTACCAACAAATTCTTTCCATTAAAAAATAAAATAAGAAAATTATGCAATAAAGTATTTCGTTTATTTAATAAATACCATCCTAAGAATACGATAGAGGTGATTCTGCCTCTCTTTTGACTTGCTTTAAGTAACCATTTAACTTTTTACACAATTCTGAAAAGATTTCCATCTTGACGAATAATACTCTTTAGAAAACGTAATAAATAATGCAAGTACTCATTTGTGATTATAAATCGATGCATCAAAAAAAAATACATCGATATATCGATGCATCAATAAAAATACATCGATATATCGATGCACAACGGAAGGTCCAAAGTACTTAATATTAACTCTGGTGAGAAATTGAAAAATATTAAGTGTTTAATATATAACTATTAACTGGAAGTAAATAAATGTATATTGAAAAATAATAGGCAGTTAGTGAGTGGTGTACATTTAAAAAATTTATCCTGCTATGTAGTATCTGAAGCTGTTTGCAACTAAAGCTATTTTGAAATCCCGCGCTATTTGCATGCTTCTTAACTTCACTTGATGAAATTGTACGTCAAATAAAAAAGTCGCTTCAACGCCAGAAGAAAGTTGGTATTTTATAAGTGTTGCTCTAAATATGATGAAAGATTAGGACTTCAACATCTTATTAACTATAATTCGCTACGTACTGTTGTCTAAACAATTTTAAATACATATAAATTGTATCTATTATAACTTATTGTTTTTAATTACATTACATAAACATTTTTTATTATTTTCAGAAAAAATAATTTAATTCGGGGAAGTTGAAGAAAAGTTACAGCTGTTCAAAAATGTGTGAAAATAATGAAGAAATTCGCTATATATTGAAATTTTTATTTAAAGATGGAAAAAATGCCACGCAAGCCACCAATGCAATTTGTGAGGTTTACGGAGACGATGCTGTATCAGTTCGTGTAGCACAACAATGGTTTGCTCGTTTCCGTTCTGGAAATTTCGTTGTGAGAGATGCACCTCGCTCTGGTCGACCTATCGTTGAAAAAGTCGATGAAATTATGGAAAAGATTGACCTGGACCGTCACATAAGCAGCCATGACATCGCTAAGGAACTTAACATTCATCATCAAACGGTTTTGAACCATTTAAAAAAGGCTGGCTACAAAAAGATGCTCGATGTTTGGGTGCCACATGAATTGTCTGTGAAAAATTTAATGAACCGAATTAACATCTGCGATTCTTTGCTGAAACGAAATGAAATCGAACCATTTCTGAAGCGAATGGTGACAGGAGACGAAAAGTGGATCAAATACAATAATGTGCGAAAGAGGTCATTATCCAAGCGTGAAGAAGCTCAAGAAATGGATGCAAAACCATTATTATCCCCTCGAAAGGTTATGCTGAGTGTTTGGTGGGATTGGAAAGGAATCATCCACTATGAGCTGCTAGAGCCTGATCGAACGGTTGATTCTACATTTTACTGTGAACAACTGATGAGATTGAAGCAAGCAATCGAAATTAAACGGCCAGAACTGATGAACAGAATCGTCTTCCATCAGGACAACGCTAGACCATACACATCCTTGATGACTCGGCAAACACTGAGAGCGCTTGGCTGGGAAGTTTTGATGCATCCACCATATAGCCCTGACCTTTCACCATCGGACTACCATTTGTTTCGGCCCATGCAGAACTCTCTTAATGGAGTAAATTTGGATTCAAGAGAAGCCTGTGAAAATTACTTGTTGCAGTTTTTTGCCGAGAAGCCAGAAAAGTTTTACACTGATGGAATAATGTCTCTACTGGAAAAATGGCAAAAAGTGGTAGACCAAAATGGTACATATTTGGTTCATTAAAGTTCATTATAAACTTTAATCACTGATTATAAAATAAAGTTAAGTTTGGTTAAGTTGAAGTTTGATTAGAATTACGAAAAGACTTTTTCCACTACCCGTTATTTATATTTTAAAAATATAAATTTTCTTATATACTGCTAACTATATACTACAATAATGGCTGTTTTCTGACTAAATTTTTATGTAGTTAAAATTTAAAAGAAATTATTTCCTTTCATTTTTCACCACATTTTACTGTAAGCGTTATGTTTTGTAAATTTACTTGATGTAATGGGAAACTAAGAAAACCAGTAATAAAAAAAAAAATAAATAAAATATATATAAATAATCCTAATAAGCATGGAAAAGATAAAAATTTCAGGCTAGATGTGACAGCGTCCATTTACTCATAACCGTCCACTTAATTACAAATGAGGTAACGCTATTTTAAAATTTTCCGTCCCAAACTGTAGGGATGCTGTTGTCAAGAGCCGTTACAAAATAGGTGTACACAGCCTGAATTTCAATCAACTAATTGAATAGTGTTGATTATTGTGTAGACCCATATAAAGAAATACTTTTACAATTGATATACTAAGAAAACCAGTAATAAAAAAAAAAAACAAAATGAAATAAATGAAATATATGTATATAAAAAACGTATATGAAAAAATATATAAAAAATAAACTAAAGACTATATTTCCTAATAAGCATGGAAAAGATAAAAATTTCAGGCTAGATGTGACAGCGTCCATTTACTCATAACCGTCCACTTAATTACAAATGAGGTAACGCTATTTTAAAATTTTCCGTCCCAAACTGTAGGGATGCTGTTGTCAAGAGCCGTTACAAAATAGGTGTACACAGTCTGAATTTCAATCAACTAATTGAATAGTGTTGATTATTGTGTAGACCCATATAAAGAAATACTTTTACAATTGATATACTTCCAGAAAATACATATTTTTTAAAGTTAAATTTTTTAGAAACGATTTTAATCAATTAAATTTTAATTTTCTGAATTTTGTGTGTAAATACAACTCTGGCTGAATTACTCGTTATGTGAATTCGTTACTTCCACATTCGTTATTTTTTCATTGTGCAAGTTTTCTACCGAGACGGGCTTCTTGTACAAGTACAGTTCTTGAAGAAATTCATTCCGATTTTGTAGTGAAGTGAAGCGGTTTAATTTTGTTATATTAGATTCGTGAAATTTATTAATCAAATTCGTTGTGTTTTCAAGGTAAGTTAATAAAACTCAGTTTTTAAAAAATTGAAAGGACGATAGTTATTAATGGTGCAATAGAAAGATAAAATAATGGACAATTTCAACGACTGAATTACACTGTCGGTGTCGCGATTTCGTCTTTGCGCATTATATATACATATAAGTATATTGGCGCCAAAATTAATTACTGATGCTTTACCTTTTTTATGATTTTTATTAATGAAATCATGATTGCACAAACAAAATGCTTTGGTTCAGGTTAGGGAGGGCCGTTAATTAAAAAAAAAACTTTCAGTACTCAAGCCACGCACTTACAACTGTACCCAAGCAAACTTACACAAAAAAGTTTAATTTTTGACTATGCCATTTGCCGCTAGCTTGAGTTTTAGCAAAACGACAGTAAAACAACCTATTTTTGATATATAATTAAAAATCTGCCTACGAATTCACTCCAAGTCAAATTAGTTCAGGCACTTTTATGAATGAACTTAAAATTGATTAGAAACGTGTTCAATTGAGTCCTTAGCTAGCAACAGGGAAAATTATTACATTATACAAATTTAAAATAGACACCAAATAAATTATAGAATAAATGTCTATTGTAAGTTATAACGGAAATGGAGGTGATGTTTACTATTATATCGCTTAGTTCATTTTATTCTTATTAAGTTTTGCTACAAATATTCTAATACATTGAAAACGATATACAATTGTTTATCATCCTATTTATTGTTTTCTCCATTTTCCACTCTGTTCATCACAATGCATACCTGCGCTTCGGTAGAATTGCCGCCATCGCGGTAAGTCATTTGTTTTCATCTTTTGACTCGGCTTCGCTCGTTGAATTTTTTGTTATTGCATATGTGTTACTTTCTCATATTTGCCGTCATCATGTAATTTTATATGTATGACTCGCTACCTATGTACCGACATAGGTAAAGTAGCGAGTAAACTGGCAATAAAACAGTTCAGTGGCTGCGCAGTTAACAGCGCAGTTGACGCAATATAAACTGCAAGGGAAAATCGACATTGTCGGCACAAGCCATAGTACAGTTGAAATCAAGGATTGCAGAAGAAAGGTTTACTTAATTCTAACTCTGGTGAGGAATTGTAAAATATTAAGTGTTTAATATATAACTATTAACTGCAAGTAAATAAATGCTTAGTGAAAAATAACAATCAGTTAGTAAGTGGTGTAGATTTTAAAAGTTGACCCTGCTACGTATGTGTGTATCTGATGAATCTGTTTGCAATTAAAGTTATTTTGAAATCCCGCGCTATTTGTATGCTTCTTAACTTCTCTTGATGAAATTGTACATCAAATAAAAAAGTGGCTTCAACGTGCGCCAGAAAGTTGGTCTTTTATAAGTGTTGCTGTAAATATTTGATATGCAGAATTATGATAGATTAGGACTATTAGAAATTATAGTTGGTTTTAAATACATTACACAAATATTTTTTATTATTTTCAGACGCAAACTTGAGTTCTATTTCTAATTCATACATCACCTAAAGTAAAAAAAAAACAGTAAATATGTCTGATAAACCAAAGCGTCCTCTATCCGCATACATGCTATGGCTCAACAGTGCACGCGAACAAATTAAGCGCGAAAACCCAGGTATTAAAGTGACTGAAGTCGCGAAAAAGGGCGGAGAATTATGGCGTGCAATGAAGGACAAATCGGTGAGTTGTGATAAAATTTCAGAAATAGAGAACCTTAAAATTAACTTGTTCTTTTATTAATTATACTTTAATAGGAATGGGAAGCAAAAGCTGCAAAAGCCAAGGAGAATTACGAAGATGCCGTAAGAGAATTTGAAGCGAACGGCGGTAGCTCTGCAAATGGCACCACCAAGAAGCGTGGTAAGGCGGCGAAAAAACCCGCCAAAAAGAGCAAGAAGGCTGAATCTGAAGACGATGATGATGATGAAGACGAAGAAAGCGATTAATTTTAGATGATATACTAAATAAATCATAAACACATCATTTCAATATACAGTAAAAAGAAGACCAGCTTGCCCATCTGTAACCATGTCTATATATTCACACTACATCTATATTCATATAGTATATGTCGTAAAAAAGTTGATTTTTTTAAACAAATTTGCACACAATTTCAAGTACATGAAAAACAGTAAAAGAGAAATGCATTTATGATATAAAAAGTCTTTAGTTGTAGTAAAAGTCATATGCAAAGTAATGTAACAAAAAACATTTAATTTAATATTATATACTTAAATAAAAAAACTTATTACATGGAAAAAGAGTCATAATTAAACTAAAATAAGAGGTCGTGCAGAAAAAATAAGAAGTATATATATAACTGCATTTATTTACATATGCATTAGTGTAGGTATAACGTGAAAGGTTGTATTAATGCGAAATGGGATATTTGCTTGAAGAAAGCTAATTTTTACCTTTGTGTTTTTTAGTTCAATATTACCGAGATAATGCACGTTATGACACACCACTTTATTTTGAAAAATGCATAACCATTAAAAAAAAATAAGCTGAAGTCCTTATATAAGCCAAAAATAACTAATGTACCAATGATTGCACTAAAGATACGAATTGTGCGGTAACATTTTTTTTTAATTTCATTATTCAATAGAGTACTAATTGTTTCGCGAAAAAACGAGTTAACTAAACCCAATCGAGAGATATTGAAGGAAATAAAACGCAATAATTTATTGGTACGATTTATAATCCCTTAATAAAGCATTTTTTAATTAGAAATTGTTTTAGATCCCTTCAAAGACGTGTCTCGCGTCTCCGCACTTTTATTAAATAAAGAAGTTAACAGACAACGTGCTGCATATTTTTTTCTAATTAGTTTCATTTCTTCTTTCAGATTTAACATATTTAACAATAATATGGCATTAGAGTAGAAATCATTGTAATGAAAATTTATAAATAGAAATATACGAATATAAATAATAGTAAAATTAAATCAGCGGTGTAGTATGTTTTTAAAGTCCAAATAAAGAAAAAATATCAGAAATAAATCACGTTAAATATTTTTTCTACTATTCTTATTTGAAATTAACGATATTTTATGTAAATGTATTGGTATCATGGGCAAATATCGAAATAACTTAAATATTTAATTGAGCAAAGACATGTATCATATACTATTTTCTTCCCTTTGCATTTAAATATTTTTATTTTACTTCGATATAAGCGCATATTAACAATATTAATATTGAAATAATTTAGGCTAAAACATATCAAATGTTCGTAGGTTTATCAGTTTAAATTCAAATACACACTTTCTCCATTGCTACAAATACGAAAATAAAGACCAAATAAAAAGAAAACATTGTTATAATATAGGTATTAGCATTAGCGCTACTTACAATACCGCCCCCAACCAATAACATTTTTTCGTAATTCTCGAACCCCAAACATTTTTGGCGAATAACAAAATTCCATTAAGATACGTCGTTTCTTTTTGCGCTTACTAATGCTCCTCGTATGCATGCGTGTATGTACGTAAAATAAAATTCAATTACGATTTAGCCAGAAGACAGCCTTCAAAACGAAATACGCTAAGCCTAAACAATAGACGATTTTTTCGCGTTGCAGGCGCTGTTCATTACTGATTTCAATGTTCAATACGCGACGATTAAGTTTGGCTAATTGCCGACGCAAATAGAGGATCTCTTCATGTGGTGTAAGCTCTCCCATTGGTGTACCTTCGCGATGGCTGACAATTGATGCATCGTGGTTATTGTATGCCAATTGCTGCGAACGTTTGCTGGCACCACCCGTAGTCAACTGAAAAATAATAATCAAAAAATTAAACATATACATATATGAGATGAATCAAACAAAATTTTGCTTAAAGCACCAGCAAATCTTTTAAAGCGATTGTTTTCAAAGCATTTAGCATTTCACAAATTTTAGTTTACAGTATGGCAAATCTGTAGAAATATGTCCTCTTAGCAAAATAAATTGAATAGCTGAGATTGTGTTTAATTCTCACAATGAATTTGATTGTTTGATTTTGAATTTTGTGTTACGACAGTTTTGAGTGTGAATATTCTTAAGAAGTTTTTTTCAGTCAAAATGTGTATTATTAAAACAAGAAGTAACGTTATCTATTGTTGCACCGAAACTCTAATACCCTTCACAAATAAAAACAGTTTTTGCTTAGTGAACCGATATGAAAAATTTGTTCGGAGATTATATCAGTATTAAAATGATACCACGCTTCATATATGTACATATAATTATATATTTATACTATATATAGCGTTTGTGATAAGGTTGTTGATTTACCCATATTACATTACAATTAATGCATATTTTTCAAGCAAACTTACTTGTGAGTCAGATTCCACAGAATTAGAGTCAGTGGGATGAAATCCGACTTGCGCATGGCCTATACCATTAGCGCGTACGTAAGGAGGAGGACGTGTATCATCGTCGTCATCGTAATCGCCATCTTCATAGTCGGCTCCGTCGTCATATCGATGTGGTGAACACTCCTCAGAAGCAGACGGAAAATGGTGTTCATTCAATGTAATAACACGAGGTGGTGTCTGTACACGCATCATGCTCTCCGTTGGATTCTTTGGTAGAATTGAGTTTTCCAGTTGTATTTCTCGTGGTGCAGAGCGTGTCTCGAGATGTTGATTATGACCTAATACCACTATACGATCTGGTACGTTCATGTCAATTTTATCGTGATAATTCCATGAATTAATTAAACCATTTTGATTTGATAAGAGTAAATCTTCGTCAGAAAATTCTCCTGTTGCTTTAATGCGCTTGGGAACACGCATTTTGTCATTTATTTCATGTGCAAATTTAGCTTCTTTATAAATATCTTCGTCCAGACCATTGAACATGCGGGTTGGCGATTGTGGTGTAGCCATTCTCTATAATGGGTAAACGTTTTTGTTTCTTTTCTTGGCAGGTTTTCCTTTGGTAAAGTTTCTGCCTGACACTCAAAGTTGTGTTGGTGACTTTGTTATAGTTTTTCCCACAAGATTATGTCACAATGTGCGGTCGTCGACACTTTACACAATTTATGACTATGTTCCGTTGGATTTTTTTTTTTGCAGCGGTATTACCAAATTTTACAACAGCACAGACGGCAGACAGGAAGTAAAGCCAAGTGGAATGTTTGTAAAAACAAAGAAAATTTTTGGTTTGACGGAAGAAACGGAAAATTTTTAGATTAACTACTGCAACAAATAATGTTTTTCTACGTACTGAATTTTACTTTTTCTTGCTTACTTTCTGATTCTGGTGGAACAAAAAATATTGGAAAAACGATTCAATAATTTTCCAAATTTTCCTCTACTCCTGTTTTTGTTCCTTATTGCAATTCGTGTATATTTTCTCAACTTACGAGATGCAATTATCTGACAGCACTAACAAGTTGCCAGGGCTTAAAAATATTATATACGTATTATTATAATTTGATTTATTAGAACTAAACTGTTAATAATAAGTCTTTTATTAGTGAGTTAATGTATGCTTACGTAAAATTATTTAAAATTAATAGCCAAACTTTATTGTAACTACATATTTCCACCCGTTTAACAAAAATAGACGATCTTTGTTAAAAACTACATTAATTTTGCTGTTATTCAACACTAGTAATACTAGAACTTTTCAGCTGCCTTTTTTGTTTGTTTCATTCACACACAAATGTTTCTTTCCACCACTAACCCCCCTGAAGATGCATTCTCTCTTTTCCATTTATATACTCTCCCTTTTCGACGCTTACATATATTCATTTATTACAAAAGTCTAAGCGGCATCACTCTTGAAGAACATTTTTGTGGCAAAATAATTTTAAATTCAAATTATTTGTTAAATTCTTAATGCATATTGGTCTAATTTCTTAACTGTGTGTTTAACGAATTTACTGTTAGGTAAATATATATTTTAGTTTTTGACCAATGTTTAGCGAACAAAAATACCTCGGCAGGGCCACAATACTACAATCAAAAAAATAAATGTACAGTAACGTCGACGTCGACTTCGTGTTGCGCGCGAAAGAAAATTGTGGTGGACAATCAGATAAATTCCAATTCAACTGATAATTTTAAATTATTTTTGGTTTCTTATATTATTTTTAGAAAAAATACAGGGATCGAAAAATATAAATTTATGAAAAATGGAAGGCCGGCGTACTCGAGGGCGCCCAAAACGCAAAGACGTTTCGGTATCGTTAGCAGCAACTGAAAAACCGAGCACAACAAGTACACATATAAATGTGCCTACCAAGCGCAGTACGTCTAAAACAAATGTCTCACCGGCAAGACGTGCATCGCCTGGTCGCACACGCCGCTCCTCGCGTCCACGAACATCAATTGTATCGTCAGCGCCATCCACTACAACAATTTTGATAAGATCTTCTCCGGAAGCAAATCCCTCCCCTATTAAGGAGTTAAAAGAGGTATGTTGAATAATAAATTAAAGTTTGAAAAAAAAAAAAAAAAAATATTTATTATGTAATTAGACGCCATCACCTAAAACAACAACATCCAAAACACGTATACCAAGTATAGTTGGCTCGAATCTCAATACAGGCGGCAGAAGCTCACCGCGCTTTGCAGCAAAGTCTACATCTTCTATACACAGCACCTATAGCAGTAGTAGCACTCAAAAAACGATTGAAATACGTTCAACAACATCTGCTTTGGATAATGAATTTCAAAAATTATCGGATTATATTCGTCGATCTGTATCAAAAGCTATTGATGGAGATAAGCGTGAAGGTACACATACGCCAACAACAAACACTGAACTTGAAAGTCGATATAGCCGATCTGTATCACGTTCTATCTTCGATGATGGCGCTTCTTCTAAGGCAGAGTTTTCTGATAATGAAACAAATGGACGCACTGGTGAAGATGATGAAGAGGAAGAAGAAGAAATCGAAGAATACAAAAGTTTCAATGTTACCAGCCCGCATTCATACTCTACTTCAGCAATTGGAAAAAACTGTCGTGAGTTAGAGATACCAAGAGAATTTGGAGGTTGGATAGGAGCTACTCTTTTAATGACAGTTGCGCCATGTTTAGTGTATTATTTGCAATGGTGTTGCCAGAAAAATAGTTGTGAGTTGAAAATGCCCTATACAGATATCTACTCGGTAAAAATGGACGATATTTGGAATTCGATTTTCTACGGTGAAGCTATAATTGCATTTCTTATATTCAATGTGGGAGTAATTACATTATCGCTCCTGCTATGTGGAAGATACGTATACTTGCCCACTGAACGCACCAGTCCATACTATCGACTTGAATATACGTTTAATGGATTGCCTATAGCGATAATAATTACATTGGCTCTTGGTTATATCCAAATTGTTAATAAGGGTGTTATTGATTTCCTGCTGTATCATCAACTACAATTTTGCGTTTACAGTTTTATAACTGCTTTTATTTTGGGATTTTGGGCTTACTTACGCTCTTTGGCAGTAGTAGGACGCGCAAATCGTGTACATGGAAATCTATACGGCAGAACCGGCAACTTTTTGGTGGATTACGCGTTAGGCAGACAAGTAAATCCAAAATGGTTAGATTTTATCGATTTCAAATTGGTTTTTTACCGCATGACTTTGCTGATAACACTGGTCTATGTGGAATGCTACTTAATAAAAATAGTAACGTTGCCTGATAATCCGCCTAGTGAAGATGGCATCTGGAGCGTAGTTATGTACTATTACAATAACACACGTTATGATAGCGCTGCTCTACTTACATCAGGTATGCTGTTAGTATATATTTGGGATGCTTTAATATTCGAGCATCATTTGGCCTCGTCGTTTGAACTGCAAAGTGAAGGTTTCGGTGCATTATTATTGCTACGTTATGGCGCAACGCCACACTTGCTGACAGCTGTAGCACGGTACTTCTTTGAGCAACAACTTGACCGTAATGTGCAAATGTCAACACCACTGTCTTGTTGTTTGGCCGCTTATATACCAATAGCATTACTGATCGCCGGTTTATTGCTTAAACGTATAAGTAGCGCTGTCAAATATAAATATCGCGTAAACCCCACAAACCCTTACTTTGACGGCATTGAAACTATACACACTTATCAGGGAAGACGTCTTTTACTCGGCCCGTTATGGGGTCGTTTACGTCATCCTAATTATGCGGGCGAATTACTGGCGCTCTGTGCTTTGGCTATACCTTTGTTTGTGCGCTTTGCTTGGCCACCACTCATTTGCATACTGCTCCTATGCATAGTGTTGTTGCATCGCACACAACGTCTACAAGCGCGCAATATGTCGCGTTATCATTCATCTTGGGTACGCTACTGCAACAAAGCGCGATACTATATACTGCCGAAAGTCTATTGAGCGGTTTACTATAAGTGTATATGCATATGTGGTGCAATGAGATTGCAACTGAAACGCAAATATTTACCCTAAGTTTAGTTCATAATACATTTATATGAAAATTATTTTAGTACAAAATTATAAATATACATAAATAAATTTTAATTTGTCCTTTAGTTTAGTTTGTTCGTACTGATTATATTTAGCTTATTAGAAAGTACTGTTTTAAAAAATGTGGCATAATTAAGACGCGTGCAAAATCTAGTTTATATTATGTTTGTAATTATTATCATATTTTTTGTCAATAATTTAACTTTTACATTTGTATGTATATAAATCAAACTTGCATGATTTTGTGAACAACACAACACAACAAAGCAATTTTATATGAAAGAGTTCATATTTTTGTATTGTCAACGAAAACAGAAAATAATTTTAAAACTAAATATATACAAAAAAAGCAAGGTAATCCTTTGCAATAGCTCAAATATGCACTTATAACAATGATGTTATATAAATTTTATGCGCTCAGGTAAATCGAGTGTGTATACGCAACCGAAAGGTGTAAGAAGTATTTCAGCCTATTGCATATGTATAATATATTCACTTTTCTGTGGGCCTTTAACTGGTGACAACTCTCTGCTCTAAGTGAAAAACTCTATACTTTTTTTTTTCAAACGTATCCATTCATAACGCACGTACATACGATAAGTAATTTAGGCCACAAATGTATGAGTAGAAGGAATTATTTAAACTATACTGTCTTGATAATTCCGTTGACGATATGATATTCATTGACTTAATTGCCCTTTATACAAACATATGTATTTTATATAAAATATTCGTAGGTGATTTTCTTTTATAAAATTTAATTTTAAATTAGTTTTACTTTGTGTCAGCAGACTCGTACAAATCCCGGGTAATATAATAATATACAATGTAACAATCAAAACTTACAAAATATTTTGTTTTAATTTGGATTTGCATTTAAAATAAGTAGTACTTATGAAGTGTTATAGAATACTGTAACTAGCGCAGCGAATTTTTTATTTTAAAAATTTTGAATTAAAAATTGGTTATTTAATTTTCAATTTCAATTCTGATATTAAATATTTTATTTTTAATTCCAATTTTGAAATCATTCAATTCTTGATTCCGATTTTCGCTTGAATTTGGATTGAAAATTTTATTTTAATAATAAAAATTTAATTTTTAATCTCAAAGATCTTAGATTAAAAATTGATGAACTAATTCTAAAACTTGTAAGTAACAAATTTTATTTACAGTTTGAAGCTGAAAAGGGATAAAAAGGAAACATTGTCTTGGAGTTTGCATATTTTATTTGTAAGCTTTTTTTTTTCAAATGGGCTTCATCCATTTTAAAGTAGCACTTAACGTCTACAAAACAATCACTAAATTTATTTTCCAAATACATACAGCGATAAATAACATAATTTACAAAATATTAAAAATAGCATATAATTTATTTTAAATTTTACTACTGCTTAGATTTGAGCATTTTCAAGCTTAAAAATGAATATGTAAAATCTATTTTAACGCAGAAATCACTTTACGGCTCTGCCGACCCAGTTGGTCAATAACGTACCCAATTAGCAAAATTATTACATAAATAAATACTAGGCCTAACATTACACCTACAACTATTGCCTATTTCAGCGACTATATGTGATATGGCTTATATATTTACATAGCTATAACTTTCTACATAAGAAATATTGAGAATATAACATGCAAGTAGGTTGTATATAGCACTACTTAGATCAAACTGGGAAACAAATCGTTAAAACTACCCTGCCAACCGAAATCTTCAACACTCGCATCGAACTGTTCTGTCGCTGTAGATGTTGGTGAACCAATAATCGATTCATAACCATGATCTGAGGCGGTTGAATGTAATGACGGTGCAGGTGATTTCGCTAACGGATGTTTAGGTCGCAAGAATCGCTCTATGGGGTCGAAATTAAAGTCATCATCCGAATCATCGACCACATTGAGAAAAACATGTGAGGGTGTGGTTGCGGGTGTTGGATATTTTATTTCGTCACCCATTTGCGGTGTTACACCATCACAGTATATTTCTTCGACGGCCTCATTTACTGGCACTGCATCATCATCCATTACAATTGTTATAGAATTTGTTTTGGCATCATATGTACCATACACCGTGTCCGGTGGTATTGTGTGGATATCAGTTGCTTGTTGTATTCTAAATATTTCATTGTCTGTAGTTATTGTAGGCGTTGTTGTTGTTGTTGTTGCTGATGCAATTGTAGGATTACTATTTGGCATAGTTTTTAATTCATCATTTATCGCTGTTGGTGATTTATTTTGTAAACGTTTTGCATCATTTTTTCTGGATGATGTCCATGTTGTATCATTTAAGCTGACACTTTGTTGTGTGTTTGTATGTTGGCTGGATTCCAAGCACTCTGTTTTGGTCCCCACCACTGATCCAGGCAATCGCTCTGCGTTGCTTGCAACTTTGGCAACATTTTCATTGCACGCTCCATCACCAGCTTCCATGTCTGCTGCGATATCGGCCAAGAGGCTTTCGGCAAGCTCTTCCAATTTGCTGGCGTCGAATTCTTCGTCGACGAGGAGCATATCTTGAAGAGTAGGCAAAGTGCAATAATCCTCCACAGTGACGCTACTGAGTTGCTCTTTTTCAGTTGTTCTTCTGTCGACTGTGAGTCCATTTGAGTTGATCCCTGCTGCAGAGGGTCAGTATATATGGATACTGCAGATCCATTGAGTATGGACTCACAGCCGGCACAAGTTTCAACGGTAGTTTTAGCATTCAATTTGGCTGCATTACTGGCGAGTTGCTCCTGTTGTTTCTTCTGTTGTTGTTGCACTTCATTGAGTTTTTGACGCAGAAGTTCCACTTCCATATCCAATTTGCGATTTTTCTCAAGAAGTGATTCATTGATGGCTTGTAAGCTTTCACATTTATTTTGCAAAATTTCCGTTTTTTGTGTCAGTTCATCAATTTCATGTTCCATGTCTTCCATACGCGCTTTCTTTCGATCGCGTGATGTTTGTGCGGCTACACGATTCTTCAATTTTCTGCAATTATTTTTTATACATTAAAAAAGTGATCTTAATTCAAAAAATAAAACCTAAACTCACTTTCTTTGTATTTTCTCTTCCCAAGTTAGGTGGTCAAGGCGGCGCTTCTTGCCCCTGGGCGCTGAAGCACCATCCTCAACCACCGCATTTGCATTAATTGTTCCTTGCGATGACGTGGTCATTGGTGCTGGCCTTATCTTTGGCAATGTCATGGTTGGAGTGTGTGATATAGCCACGTACTTGGGCACAGTAATAAAAACGGCTGGTGTTGACGCTGCCATGGTGTATTCCGTTTGAGTCCGTTTTACTTAAAGGTCCAACGAGTTCTCAATCAAATAAATTTTTCTGTATGGTCTTATCCGAAGTATTGTGATTTTCTAATGAGGCATTACAGCTTCTTTGACTTTAAATTGTAATTCCTTTTCTCTATTTCATGTTTACACTTTCGCTTATTATTTAAGACTGACGTGTCTTTTGTAATTACTTTTATCCAATTTGTTTTTAAGTTTATGTAGATGTAGGTTCTGCTGCATTTCTCAAGCCTTAACTTTTTCTCCTGCACTTTACATGACTACGTTATGGTACCTATAAAAATTTTCGTGTTTCACTAATCGCTGTCGTGTTCAATTTGAACTGGCGATTTGTAATCTTTGTACTTGTAGTTTTTTTCGCACATTTGTTTTCATTTACTGACTTGGTGTTTTCTGATTGGTCGTAGCATATCGGTGTTGGACTTGGTGATTCATTGGTGAACGTTCTCTGATAATAACTATTACAGGGTTGTATGATGTAAAAAATATATATTATAAAAATGACGGTTTATATATGTATATTTCAAATAAATTATAATTCAGACTGCACAATTAGTATTCGTATAATTATAATTGTTTATAGATTATAAATTTAATTTATATAAAAATGTGTACGTATATTTCTGTTTTCTGCTTTTAAATTTTGAACATTGACACCCTGTGACAAACAATAATATTTTTGATCTTCTACAATCTTTTCCAGGGTTGCATGCCTATGTTTTCGGAAAGCAAATTCCGAAAAAATGCGCAACGCGATTTTCGGAGTAGTTTTTGTTTTGATTTTTGTCTTTATAAAATTCCTTAATCCGGAATTGAGTTATTTATATATACAATGAAATAATAGTGCCTGGAAGTGATAAAACAAATATATACTGTTAAAATTACCTCAAATATGTAAAGTTATTAAATTTAGTTATCTTAAACCACTTGTTTGCTATTAAAGCATCGCTTCTAAGCAACATATGTGTATATGTGGAAATAGATGGTAACTTTATAAGAAAATTAAAGGAATGTTGGCAGTATAAATTTGTGTAATTAAACATAAAGCGATACATATAAACGTTTTTTTGTATATAAACTATTTCGTGTATGGATTAATTCTTGGTTAGCACGTATAAGCATTGCAACTATTTTCTACATGTAATGTTATAGGAGAAGGGGATGATTGTGCGCGGGTGAAAATGTCTGACACAGGTGCACGCAAGTTAGCCAAGTGTAACATTACAGGTGGCCCGCATTTAAAACATTTTACAAATACATATTTATGGTTACAAGCAAAAGTTTTTATTTTATATAAAAACTCTTAAATTGCTTCCAGAATTTAAAAACAAAGTGTTAAGTGAATTGACAGAAGAAAATTGTAAATTCCAATTAGAACATACAACATAAAAATATATTTTATATAACTATTAGTACGATTAGCAGCAATTAATCTTAGTTAATTTTTGTTTGTTAATTGTCTGAAAGGTTTTTTAGTGACAATTTTAAAAATAAGAAGTAAATAATGAACTTGGGTTAGTTAGTTAGTGGCCAACATAAAAATACCAAGACAACTTAATTTACCAATCTTGGTTAGTTCCGGATTTTTATTGATGCTGTCAAGGCTACTAATACAGCGCTGAGGCCCTGTATAGTTTGGTAAGTATCTTTAAGCATAAAATTTCTTTGATTAGTTGTTACTATTTCATTATTAGAGGGCACTGTCAAGTTTAAAATTCTTAGTAATTGACCAATAGTATTAATTAGCTGGCATTTGGATCAGTTTCGAAGCACTCCTTCCAAGGAGCTCACCACCAATGTTTGTAACTTTTTGGTGTACAAAAAAAAAACAAACCCCAGTTGGAGGCTTTTTGTAGCGCATATTTTACTATCTATTTCACTTTGCTGAAGAAATTGTCAGACGTTCGACCGCAACAGCAACGAGTTGCTGGTAGGTAATCGAGGCGAACGGCAACATCAATGCTGGTTTCGAATGTTAGTTCGATTCGTTCGTCGTACCTGTTGGTTGTGTCCGTTCGGTGCGCTGCTTTTTGGTTTGCAATACTTGCTAGAGCGTGTGCTTCATTGAACAGCTATTTACATACATATGTATTTATGTACATATGTGCTCGTATATACTTGTATGTACATATGAATATTTTGTGTTCTTTTTTTATTTCTATAAAAATGTGCATTGTACTGTTCACATATTTACATATATGCTAAAGATATGGTAGGGAATAGTTTAAATTAGACTTTCCTGCGTCTAATGTCTATTGAAAAACATAAATAAGTATATGTACATGCGTATATGTTTGCAAACAAGTGACCAAACAGCACTGTATATTTTTTTACACTATTCGCCAAACGATTGACAGCAGCAAACAGGTGGAGTTGGTGGAAACCGGCTGACAAACCGCTTGCGGAAAAGGTGTAGAAAAGAAAGTCAAGTGCGTTTTAAAGTCTCGGTAGCGCGTGAGATCTTCACTGTTGTCTTTGTCGTCGTAGACGCCATCGTCTGAGCCTATAGTTAAGTTGTAATCCGAGGCACTGGTAGTGATGTTGTGAAACTTCATATGCATTATATGTACATACATAGTCCGATCGTCGTCTAACGTGTTTGCCGATGTGTTGTTGTTTTATTTTTTTATTTTATTTTCGCAAAGATAAACCTATTGCAAATATTGCAGTAAATACTTAGCTACACCTGCAGCATTATCACACAACCGTAGATTCCAACACACACTATCAATAACTTGTGGTCAGCACAACTTTTAACAAGTAATTTCGCTTGCTGTTTATTATTGACTGACGTTGGCTTTTTGTATTTGTTGTGCATGTCACTTTAACGTTTCTTCTTTGTGCCGCTCCTGCGTTTATAATTTAAATGTGTAGTGTTTTTTCGTGTTTATCGACTGGGCGACGATTTGTTGTGGAACGTGATTTAATCGCGTATGATTTTGATTTGTTGTGAGTGAAAATGGAAAGTGATGATCTTTCACCAGCTGCGGCTTCCCGTCCTTTACTGCGACAGCTGTATCAATGGCAACATTTTTGCTTGTGTAAATTTGTGTGCAGTGGTGTTAAATTTTTTTTTAATTCTATGAATGTGTTTAGCTGCTATATATGAAGATATATGTATGTACATACATATATTTTGGTGCCAGTGTACTTGATGTGTCAATAAATAAACATACATCAAGTAAAATCATAAAAGAAATGCAAAACGTCACTCAAACGTGTCCATGCCAGTTGTTGGTAGCAAATGAAAGTGAATTTTAATTGAACATTTTGAGATTATAAGTTTTATGCATTATTATCATAAACGACAATAAAAACTAATTTGTTATTTATAAAAAAAAGTTCTGAAAACAAATGAAAGTTTTATGTATGTATATGTTTAAGTTATAAAAGATTTATTGATTGCAAGAAAAAATCTACTCTCCAAATTGAGGTAATATTCTTTTATTCATATAGAATATAAGAATAGAGTAAATAAATGTGTACACACGGATATACAATATGTACATATATACTATACTATGTATGTATGTCAGTTGACACACATAACAAACTTGAAGAGACGCAGACGGTCACGTCAAAAATTAAATCCTTATGTAGGCATTCTAAAGTGTAAAATTTTAAATTCACATGCTAAATATTGTAGCCATATACATACATATGTACAAAGCACGTACATACATATGTATGTATGATACAATATAGTTGCATTTAACTCATAACATAAATTGCTTCCCAGCACGCTACGGTTAAATGCATTTTCTATGCATATTCGGTCTACTGCGTTTTTCAATGTCTCATGTTGTCTTCATAATTAAAATTAAAAAAAATCAACTGACATTAACTCTGATAATTTTTTCTCATAAATTATTTTTTAATATGAAATTTTATAAAGTTTTTGTTTTTTATAAAATTGTGGGTTTTCCAATAGGGGTAACATGATTTCTAAGTGTCGTTTCGGCCATTTTTAATATGTCCTGATCAGTAATTGAAGGACTTAAACCAAAATATAAAGAAAAAACTGTGGTAAAAGGCTGCACAACCAAATAATAAATAAATATGTACTTTAATAAGATAATTAAAAAATCTGGTGTTACTTAATTTTAAGCATTTTGTTTCTATCAGTTTTCGAAGGGAAAATTAAACTTATTTTTTTTTTGTTAACAGAAAACTTAAAAAAAATTTTTTGTTCCTTATGATGAAGTATATTCTTATCCATGTTAAAATAAAATTAAATAAATATTATCTTAGTTCCTTAAGAAATATTTGTAGAGACTTGTTTATATTATCTTTTCTAACATTGTATATGCTTTATAGGATCTCCGCAGATTCCCTCTGGGTGTTTTACAAAAAACCTGGCAAACCTAATAAACGCTGTTCAGGGTATACAAAGTATGCATATACATACATACATATGCACTTATCTTTGTACATACATATGTAAAAATGCATATTTCGATATCTATGCAACCAAAAATTCCTAATCTATGTATCTCTGACATTTGCATTTCATATGATTTAAGTGAAAAATTGGATTTCTAAGAATTTTTTCATGCGTAGCTCCTCTTGTTTACAAGCAGCAGGTCGCGGCATCTGTAGCTTTTAATTCTTTTATCTTCAAATTCATGAAGATACGTTATATTGCACAAGTTATGCGTCATAGCTGCTATACCCCAAATATACTTACACAATTACACACATACATTTGTGTCTGCTTACCTTTGGCTACATACATACCTTTTATCTTGGTCACCACAATTTCTACGAAATTCTCACTCTTCTCTTTTCACGTAACTTTTATTCGTTTTTATACTCTTGCATTATGCTGCTACAGAGTATAATAGTTTTGTTCACATAACGGTTGTACGTATCACCTAAAACTAAGCGAGATAGATATGGGGTTATGTCTAAATGTATAAATGGTCAGGACGACGAGAGGAATTGAAATCCCGGTTTCTTTTTGTCTGTCCGTCCGTCTGTGTAAGTTGTAACTTGAGTAAAAAATTAAGATATATTGATGAAAAAACTGCCCGATAAATCAATAACTTCCCTTAGCTGCCGTATACCTATGTTCGGTTGCATCCGAACTTAGCCCTTACTTACTTGTTTAGTTTTGTTTTCATTACACATTTCGGACTGTACCATTAACTCCTAAATAATTTCATCATTAAAATTGGATTGCCTTGTCCATAGGTATGGTTTGATATATTTTTTGCCCTTTAAAGTGTTGACGATTTGATGAATTTGAACAAAAAACTCTTGGTTCAAGACCTTGTAAAGTATATCTTGAAGACCTGTGTAAATTTCAGTAGGATCGTTTGAGTAATTCGAGAGAAATTGTAACAATCGACTTTGAAAACAAAGTTTCGAGAAAAAGATGTTTAAAGTTTTTTAGCGCAACTTTTAAAAGCTGTATCTCTAAAACTATTGCTCAGATCAACTTGAGACTTTAGGACAATAATCTAGAGACGTTAGAGGCTTTAAAACAATATTTTTTTTTGAGCCGTGAAACCCATGTAACCCCTTAAAATGAATGAATCGACGACTCGCATAAGGCAAATTTGGATGACTTCTGCACCCTCACTCAATGCTTTGTGTCAGTCATATACTTGTGTTTGTGATAAAGTAGACTCCACAAAACACTTCTGCAAAAGTTTTCCGTAGCCGTGATTTCATTGGAAACAAACATTTTTTTTTTACCGATTCAGTTGGCGTACGCAATTTAAATGGACCAGCACGTCTCAAATTTGATGAAATGGTAAATACATGGATAATCCTATGTAGGCGAGTCCTCCAGCGCCTGCAGATTAACGAAGTTTGCGTGTTCGTCGTTAGAGTTTAAAAACATTCGCGCGATAGCTTAAGTGTGAAGAGCATAGAAAGTATAGATCGTTCATAATTTCTAACTATAACATCATAAACTCGACGTTGGTATTCAACAGAAAATAATACAACAACATTATTAACACAGTAGCAATGGCACAATGCCACTGCCACATTCCAACAACAATGTCATGCGACTGTAAATTTTTTTGCGGTGCATCTGCAATTACTCTGCTTAGCGTTGGCGGCTGTAGCACTCAACATGTCGTTTGGCTGATGATATTGTTGTAGCAAACCGGCACAGTACTGCACTTGGCACCACCGTTGCCATCGATTACCTCACAAACAACTTGCGGCTGACGGATTTAGCCATCCATCACGCAGTCAGGCAGACGCTAGTATAAGAGTCCGTCAGCAAGTCTAGCAGTTAGTCAATTGCTCATACAAATATTCAGTCAGTCAGTTATGCGGTGCCTTCGTAGTTTAGAGTTCGTCTTGTGGATTGTAGCGTGTTGTACGGCTGTCACTTAAGTCATTCCTCACAGCAGACCAACTGGCAAGCTTTTTCTTGCGTTTAACTACAAATAAAATAATTCCAGCGTTGAAGAGTGTTTTTTTTTTTCAAAAAACAAAATTTCAATGAAATTTTTTCTACAACAATGCATGTTGTGTTTTTGCGAAAATTTCGGTTCACACGTTTATACATTTAGCCACACACAGGCTAACTCATGCTTTGCTACTTCCCGTCGACTTTCCATTGCGATAATGTAAAAAGTTAAATTTCAATGTTTTAAATATTTAACTAGCACAGTGTGTCATCTCTATCTGTAATTAGAGTAATCCAATTTAGCCCAAATGTGCCCCTTTTTTCGACAACTTGTTTTCATTTCAGAGATAGTTTCATAAAACTTTTAATCAAGCTAACGGAGCTTCTGATGAGTTTCTATTGACGAGTATGACCCAGCGTTGTCCTGATGCAGAACAATTTCTCTCTGATTAAACCTGCCTGCTTTTGGATGATAGTTTCCTTCAGACGGTACAATTGCTGACGCTACAGGTCCGAATTGAAACCATGGGAGAGCAGCTCATAGTATATGATCACGACCATTCTCGCTTGACGTTGTCGTAAGTGGCCCACTTTTCACTCCAATCCTCTTGACATATGGATCGATTTTTTGGGATTCAGTAGTAATACACTGATGGGTTTTTGGTCTATGAGGCTTTTTTTGTTAACTTATGTGGCGCTTATGACGCAGGCTTCGTTTTTACGCAGTGTTCAGCTGCAGGACAATTAAAATAGTGCTTATAAGATGGTTGGACGGGACGATTTCCACTGTTCTCTCGATATTTTCGACAGTTGGCCTTTCAGAACGTGATGGATCTTTGACATCAAAACCAACGGATTATATATGACACCAAAATTACCGAAACCGAACTGACGAAACCAAAATTGCACGAAATTGGCTGCTACAGTATCAGTGGCATAACTATCCACATTTCAGCCGCGTTTTCGCTTTTGTCGTAGAAAAATTCTAAGATATGGCGAGTTTTCTCTCTGCTTTCTGATTTCTATTCTAAATAAATGACTTAAACGAAGCTTAATTCCCGTTTTGAGTATTTTAAAACAATGATTATTCTTAACTGCGAATTTCCTACTGTGCTGCATTCCAGCTTCAGCGTCGTTAGCTCTTTGGACATTCCCTTTTTCGTTCTCCTTACCGCTACACTGCATCTTTCACACATTAATCACTTTTGTTTTCCATTGCGATTGCCACAAGGTCTGGTGCCGATGTCTTTACGGTTAACCGCCTTGCCGACGCTCAGGTGCAGCTGAATATGATTTGTACGTTGAGGTTAAATAGCAGCTTTAAAAGAGTTTAGCGGTCTTTGGCCACGATTAGCTTAAGTTTGTAGCTTTCCTTTTCGCATTACGCCACTTTTTAGTATATTTTTAATGTTTTAATTTGGACTTTTTATAAGTAATTTTAGTTTCAATGAAAACTGGTTGATATTTCTTTGACAGTGACCACTTTAAGCTACATATTTATTTTATGTCTGTCGTCTGCCATGAAAACTTTTAAATGCTTGTGTTAAAGTTATTTCATATTTTAATAATTTTGTAAAAGTTAAAGTTTCCTTTCACTTGTTTCGGGGAAAATTATGCAAATATTGCTTGCCATCTAATTACTTGCTATCTGCGAATAATTTGATTTTTTTTTGTCTCTCTCCAACTTATGGAAATAAATTTTGACAAGTCGTTCATATGGGCATCAAAGTCCACGCGCTGTAGAGACGGAATTTAAAAAAATCTCAATAATATCTAAAAATAGTCTTTATTTTATAAGATCGGATCATTTTCTTTGAGTTGGTCCAGCTGTATGATCTCAATTGAGCCAAGCCCAGCTATCGTTGTAGTATTCCGCCATTCAGATTTAAATTAAGTAAAACCCGTCGCGTCTATAAATATTTACATATACAGGGTTTGTCCGGAAAGTAATAGGACTGAGTCGATTTGAAAAAAAATGTTGAACCAATCGTTAAAATTCTTTAAAAACTTTGAAAATAGGCTCCTGCGTCGATGGCATTTTCCGGAATAGCCTTGAGAGCCGACGTGCATGGTGCTTGGATCGGCAAGTGTCTCGGGATCATACCTGTACTCAAAGATCCAAGACTCGTTATTTGTGATTATGTTATTCAAAAATTCTTGGCACACTTCCACTCTCTTCCCGGCCCTCCAAATAGGCCTGGTGCCACCGAAACACACCACTTCTCGCTGAAGCAACATCTGGGTAAGCCTGTTTGATCATATCAAACGTCTCTGTCGCAGATTTACCGAGTTAATCGCGTACCTCTGCTCTAACGATCACTGCATTTTCGGCTTGCACCACTCACAGAAACACGTCACGCGAGAATTTTTGCCCTCACTCTTCTAGTACTCGAAGACAATAGTCCAGCTGCTCATTTGTTAGCCCTCCTCCGTATCCAGTCAGTGCGCGCACGCCTCGAAGTACAGTCGCGTCGGAAGAAAACCAGTCCTATTATTTTCCGGAGAAACTCTGTATTCATTTAATATTGAATACTTCGAAAAGATTGCCGATTCGATACCCGACAATCACCTAGTTCGTTGTAGTCTTGAATCTATTTCTTTTATTGCAAGAGACGCCACAAAGAAGCACGTGGATTTTTTTGTTTATGGACATTTAGAGCATCTCAGGAAACCGAGGAAAAACGACAAGTCAATGAAATTATTTATTTCTTCGGACTTATTTATACCCTTGCCAAATTGCTTTGGGAACACCCAGTAATGGGAAACGTAGAAACTTTCCTCAAGCTTAGTATCATAAAAACAGAAGAAATGTCGCTGAAAATTGTCGCGTTAGATCGAAATCTGAAATATTAGTATAGCTGTCATAGCTACCAAACTCATTTCCACCAGATTCATACCATAAAACCTAATTTCTTCAAAAACTACATCCAGACGTTGTAAAAGATGATAAACAGGGTATATTAAGTTTGCCACGAAGTTTATAATGCCTAGTAAAAACTCCGGAGACCCTATAAAGTTTAGTTTATAAATGGTCAGCGAGATGAGATGAGTTGATGTAGTTATAACCGAAATTTTTCACACATTATTGTCCACGTCAACGATACAATCTCTGAGCATATTGTTCAGAATGTACAGCGGCATAGCGACATTTTTTAACAAAATACAGATTTTGAATATCTGTTAAGTTTTGTCAGATTTGTTCCAAAATATAAAAAAAACACAAGAAATATTCGATTACCTTAATATATAAAGTAAGCTTTAAACCGATGACTGCTTTCAGATTTAAGTATATAATATATAATATACAAAAAAGCGGCTGACTGAACATATCCCTAGAGAAAATAATCTAGAGGACAATTTCCAAGTACTGTACCAAAGTGACACGTGATATACTGAAATAAACACCCTGACATAATTTTAGAAAAATCAGTAAACGAGCAGAGCCCCCACGAGCGGTCAAAACCACGTCTAAAAAACTTACCTATCCAAAGGGGGTTAGTTAACGGTAACGTAGAACCGCCTGTCGTGGGAATTGATCAAAACCACGTCATCCTTGTTGCTAGACACTGCATAAGTAGCTTCGGTGCAGCCGAAGTTAACGTTTTTCTTATGTTTTTATTTTATATTTTCAAATCCAACAAAGTTACATTAATATAATAAAATTTTTAATTTTACTTAATTTTCAGATATTTTTCTACGAAAGCTACTCAATTTTTATTCAAAATAAATAATATTAAGAGAAGTTGTAACATGGAATATTGCTGATATTAGGAAAATTATAAAATTTCACGCAAAAAGAGAGAAATATGCAATTTGCCTATTTTAAGACAATCGTGTTAGTGAAGTGAGAAAGTTCTTCTAAAAAATCCAAAAAATATACGAGTGCATATACAACTATGACGACGGCAAAAAATAGTGCATTTTGCTGAAGTAAATTTGCTCCAACAGGTGTGCGTATGTATCCACGTAATTCCGTACGTAAGCGCTGGATATTACCGGCATAAATATAATGTTCTTCGCCTCGAAATGGTGTATAAGAAAATCGCAAATAAAGATAGTAGTGTTCGTATTTGAAATCGCGTGTGAAATCGGGAAGCAAACAAACGCACGAAGCTCCTTGCAAACGTCAAACAGTGAAAACAAGCAAACGCTTCAAATGTTCGCAATTTTCTACTACAGTTAACGTAATGTAATTAAACAGATTAGAAAGAAATCTCATTAAAGCATAATAGAATAAAATAATTGCAAAACAATAGCAACAACAAACAGCAAAAATAACGTCAACAATAACAACAACGAACTGCAACCGACAAAATCGCGTAAAAAAATGCCGACATTGGCGGCAAAAAATTCACAAGCCGCAATTGCTAACATGGCAACAGCAGCCACAACAACAGCAACACCACCAACAACAGCAGTGGCAATAAATTCCGGTGGCAGCGAGCAGTGCGACGCTGATGTTAGTGCCGCAAGAATAGCAACGCCGACAACCGACACACAAAACACCGGTGCTGCGTTGAACCATCATTATCATCATCCGCCGGCGCCGCATGGAGGCTCGCATGCCGTTGGCAATGCCTTGTCGCCGATGATAGCAACTGCAACAACAACAACTGCAGTCTCAGCGGCCGGGGCTGCTACCGGCACCGTTGCAGCCAGTTTAGCCACATTTAACGGAAATTCAAATTTAAATGTTGCCAACGGAAACATCGGCGGCAATAACAATCACAACAACAGCCACAACCACAATCACAGTCACAGTACGCACGCTGGTGGTGTGGGCAAAAAGCCCTTGACAAACATGCATACATCCCGTGAGGATGTTGCATCACCACAACCACAAACACAGCTACCACCACCGCCGTTAACACAACTGGGCAATGCCATGCCGCCAACATCAGCGTCCATCATCAACAATCAGCAATTGTCAGCCACTAGCAGTCAGAGCAATCACAATCATAACAACAATAACAATAGCAATATCAACGGTGGCAATGGCAGCAATAATAATAATAATAGCAATGGTAACGGTAATGGCAGCGCAAACATCAGCAGCATTCTCAAAGGAAGTAAAGGTGAGTCCAATTCTATTTGAAAGCTGATAATTGTGTATTCAATAAAATGCATATGTACATAGTTATGTATGTATCTAAAATTGCAAAATGACATTTCAAATTGAAAATCACATTTCAAGCTCTCTATGTACTCTATGTAGTTTTTGATACCCCGGTCCATATAACTTCCCTGAAAACACACACGTTTTCATATTCAGCACGTCTATGTAGGGAAATACATACAAACAGTTATTTATATACTATGTATAAATACTTATGTATGTGAAATGAATGGCTCATTAGCGTTTAGACCAGTTACTAGTAACCTTGTTTTGAAATTGTTATTCGGCTGTGGGAAGTTGCTTATTTACATTTGTAATTAAAACCTATATATACTATATTGCCATATATACATACATATTTTATATATGCACATGCCATTAATTTTAGTCATTTCCTAAAACTATCGATTTCAAAATTTCGAAAGCAACCACTTTGCTTTAAATCACAATTTGAAACACAACCTAATCAATGAGCAATAGATTCGTTGGATTTCGTGCGTATTAGATGCATATATGTACGCATAAAACTATATTGTAGTTGCTTTTGGAAATTTATTTTATTTCGGAAAAAATACCAACCCCCAGTAATTATTATTTTAACTTTGTGCAAAATGGGAAAAATGAGGGACTTACAGAGTTTGATCTTTATTCGTCGAGAAAGGAATTTACTTTTCAATTGCCTGCTCAGTCCAAAGTAGCACCTGTTTGCTCACCATGAGGTGACCAAAGTACATAAAAGACATCTTATTTGCCTACTATTTTTAACTACTAACTTTTGTGTGACTATAATGATGCCTTTTGACATTACGAGGTCATCAACCCACCTCTTCTACCTCTGATTACGATCCGTCTAAAAAATAAGGCTTTATACGAAGCTTGTAGCGTTTTGCATTTTAATTGTCTTTCTTAGGTAATGTGTTCGAAACCTAACACATAGAGATATACGACTGCAACGACATCTATTGAAAAATACGAAAATACGTTTTCGACAACCCAATATTAAAAGCTTCAATGCATGTTTACTTCATAAAATAATTCATTCAGCAGAAATACTACATTTACCGTAATGCCAAAGCTATCATGGCATATTCTACGTTTTACTATAGTCATTCAATGTCGTCGTGGTTACTTTGTCATTCCCTTCCTTCACAACACTTCGTTTCGCACCTCAAAGCAGTACAATTCAATATAAAAAAGCGCTACTATTCTTATTGTCCATTATAAACAATGGTCACGACGCTTTGTTTACACTCTCTGTCCCTAGTAATGCGTGGTCTGAACTAAAAATATATTCGTATTCTATTTTGTATTATACAATGTGTAGGCTGACGCCTTAATCGGCGCGTGTAGCCAACTAAAAGTCAAGCGGCGATTCGTAAATTCAATGTCGGCTTACTTTACCGTATAAAGTTGTGTGGGACCAATGTTTTTCATTTGCCATTACTCATGCTTTTGCTCTTCTAGTTACATGCCGTGTGCGCTGAGAGGAAAAAAATTAAATGAAAAGAAAGGTAACACGTTTTTCGGACTCTAGGCCATTGAACCCTTTCATTTTCGTTGCTGCCCCCAAAATCGTTTTCTCTTATTTTCGTTTTCCTTATGTAATTTCTCTTACCCTGACCTCTCAATGCATTGTTCATATGTATGTTTGTTACATAACGACTATGGCTATTGACCATTGTGTTGTAATATGCCTGACTCGACTGTTAATTCTGTATATATAGTACATATGTAGGTGTACAAATTCAAAATTCCTAAAATTCCTATTGATATGAATTTTGAAACTTTGTATTGGGAAAAACTGAGATTTGAATGTGTCGAAGTAAGAAAGAATTTTTAACTAAGACGATCTTTGGCATTATAAAGTGAAACTGTTATTCGTTCGTAGTTTTTAAATTATGTCTGTAAAAAGAACAAAGACGTGAGTGATCAAATCTCGCGTCGTCAACTCAGCCAAATCTGGCCTGCCTTTACTTATCAAGAAAATCAATTACTACGATCGGTTCTACTCTTTTGTCTGGTGTCAAACGTCGTCACCACAAAAGTCATGTAATTAAAGCAAAAAAACATAATTCGAAGTAATCTTTTTAGAGTCTTCGCCGTAGAACATTCACTAGTTTTTCGATAACGCTGCTTCTCGTTCAATAATCACATTATTTGTAGTGGTTTTCTGAATATTCAGTTTCGGTTTCAAAACGCGGCACCAAGATGACCAGTTGGCATCGCTGAGACGAACTGACTGCCGCAATTGATATCCGAAAGATCGATTGTTACATGGTGATTTATCGTACCGGAGCTATGGATCTACTAAGTCCATGTCTTTGATTTCCGGGCACCAAATTGTATTGCTCTCTATAAGTCACTCATTATTCCTGTTCTGCTATATGGTGCAGAGGCAATTGGCGCTACAGCGATAATGGATAGATCACCAGAGTAGTTCCGAAAAGGGTCACTCTGAGCTTGTTTTGTGTACCGGTTTTGATGAAACTAACTGGGTAGAGATCTTATGTCTACATACATATGTCCAAATTGAGACTATCTTGACTTATTTATGGAACTTTTGTGAAATCCTTGAAACGATTTATGCTCTGTCGAGACATTTTCGTTCACAGGCTCAGGGTAGACGTTCAATTTAATACAAAAAATGTCCAGATGAACTGTGTACACGTGGTTGTTACTATAGTAAGTCCTTCGTACATTCTATAGTTTATGTTGTAAGCAATTAGTTGTATTACAGACGTTTCCACTGTTTTGTTGTAAATCAAGGTGGTGTTAAAAGTCATCTGCTACACATCATATGGTTGTTGTTTCGGCAAATTTGATTGCCGTGCTTGGCTGCATGCGAATAATTGGCGGGACATGCGACTTGCATGGTAGAGAGTCACAGTCGCCATACGACATGGAATAAATACATACATATTTCTATACATGAGTAATTTTTATAAAAGACAATGAAAACGCTAACGAAGACGCGGAAGTTTTAAATACGGCTGGCTGGTGTGATTGTCATAAGAAGAGAATTATAGCAGTGAGGTTCATTAGGACATGCATGCAACTTCAACGCCTGACGTTCAAAAATGTCCATAGCTATTCACTGTGGCGGTGATATTTTATGTGGGCGTGTCCAGGCCGTTGAAACTTTACAAAGAATGACATAAATATACAAAGATAGCACTGAGTAGAGACGTATAAATGCAACAAGAACGCTTTGGTAATGGGGAAACTCTGACTGAAGCTTGCCAAGAAAATCGTCAGAGCGGAGTCTTATAACTTCCAAGCATCGAAAATTATATTTGTGTGTTATAATTGTCGGTTGTCGTAGCTGAAGCTTTGCTGGTTCCTTCGTTCCGGCTGCTTGTTGCACTCTTTTATGTATTTACTGTTTTACAAAAAGTCGCACGAAAGTCGATCTTCTGTCTTCTTCCTACCAGTAGTTCCTCCTTTCCGTTTAATTCCCTTTCCTCGAGCAAACACCGGCCTATTTTCAATTTTTTTTATACGACAAATGAAGTAACAGGTCAATTGAATAGTCAACGGCCTGCCTTATAAAACATTTTTTTTTTTTTGACAAAATTCGGGTTTCTTATTCAAAGGTGATATATTATTGCGACTCTCAAACTTTTCGATACCATTTTTGTAGTACGATTTGTCCTTTGTTTTAAAATAGGCCTCAGTTTCGGCGATCACCTCTTCATTTGAAGGAAATTTCTTCCCAGCGAGCATTCTTTTGAGATCTGAGAACAGGAAATAGACCCTGGAGGTCAAATCTACAGAATACAGTGGATGCGGAAGTAATGCGCATTCCAAAATACAGACACCATAACCTTGCCAGCCATCCGGTTGCGAATTTCTGCGCTTTTGAGAGGGTTATTGTTTAAAGTCCAAACGGATGGCTGTCGATTCAGTTCATATCTTTAGAGTATTTGCTATCGCGAACAACTTTGCTTTACGGTCAACCGAAATTTTATTTTGGGGACTTTTGTGATGTTTTCGTCGGTACCAGTCTTCGTTCAAAACCTTCATAAATGTATTTCGAAGATCTGTACATTTCATTAAATTCGGTTGAGTAGTTTGCGAGAGATCTTGACAACCGACTATGAAAACACAGTTTTAAGAAAAAACGCTTAGAGTTTTGAGTGACTCGAGCGCGCAATTTATCAAGGCTGTGTCTACAAAACTATTGCTCGGATCAACTGAAGAATTCAGAATAATAGTCTAGAGATGTTACAGATTTAAATGAGACAATAAAACTATTAATATTTTTTTTGAAGCGGCAAAAGCGGCAAAGCACGAGAGATCCTTTAAACCCCGTGGACATTTTGGTACCGCAAATTTTTGAGTCTGTCGGCAAATTTTCTGGTGAGCAATGTTTGTGGTTAACGATTTAAATAATAATAGGGTGCCTATTAGCGCCAATTTAACATTTTCATATTTTGTGTACAAATTTTATTGAAAATAATTTTTTTTTGCCGCATAGGATTTCCTTGTTCTCTTTTTATATTATTTTCTTATGAACTCCATGTTTATGTTTATAAGCATATTTGCTGCACAACACTTGTGGTATAAACAATTTATGTTTCACATGTTTGTAAGTACGCTTATGTTTGTATGTTGCATCGTGTGGTATGTTGCCGCGGCAGTCTCATGCACACACAGCGGCTTACTGGCGTTTTCTATTGTTGGCGCGCGCGTGTACAAGGTCTTTGACTTGCTGACATCAATAAAACGAGCGAGTGCAACCGGCATGTGGACGGTACACAAACAAAAAAGCTGCTGGAACCAGCCTAACAGCAGGCAGCAGTGATCGTCGTCGCCGCATAATACGCCAAGCGTTTGGGAGTTTTCGCCTTCGCCTTTGGCATTTGCAATACAACGCAGTGCAGAAGTCAGTTTGTATTCACAGCTGCTCCATTTGCTCACGCATTAGAAATTTCCTTTTTTGTACTTAAATACTTATATGTATGGGTTTTTTTGTTATACCCTTAACAGTATATATTAAGTTTGTCACGAAGTTTTTAATGCGCAGAAGAAAACGTCGGAGATCCTCTAAAGTATATATAGGGTTTGTCCGGAAAGTAATAGAACTGAGTCGATTTAAAAAAATTGATTGCACCAATCGTTACAACTCTTCAAAAACTTCTAAAATAGGCTCCTTCTGCATCGATGCAGCGCTGCCAAGACGATTTCCAAGCATTGGAATAGCCTTGAGAGCCGGGGTGCATGCTGCTTGGATCACCTTTCATCGGCCTTTTCAGGCAAGGAAACAAAAAAAAGCCCGGGGGGCCACATCTGGACTGTAGGGCGGCTGTGGAAGCGTTGGGATGTCGGCCTTGGTTAGGTAGCTGTTCACAAGAAAGGCGGTGTGCGCCAGCGCGTCGCCGCGGTGCAACTTCCAATCGGTTGCGATATCTTGTCCGACTCGATTGACCCTTCGTTGACGGTTTGTCCAGAAGGAACAAATTGATGGTGAACGATGCCTTTGATGTCAAAAAAGACAATGAGCATCGTTTTCACTTTGGATTTGCTCATTCTTCCGGTCTTTATCAGCGACGTCTTCCCGGCCCTCCAAAAAGGCATGGTGCCACCGAAACACACCACTTCTTGCTAGAGCAAGAAGGCTTGTTTGGGTAAGCGCTGGTTCATATCAAATGTCTCTGTCGCATATTTACCGAGTTTCACACAGAAATTAGGAAGAAGAAAAGAAGAAGAAGGAAGAAAATCAGTCCTTTTTTCCGGACAAACCCTGTATGCATTAATGTTCAGTGCGATGAGTCGATTCAATTTAGCCTTGTCCATCTTTTTGTCTGACTATATACTACGCGCGAACTGGTTCTTCAGTTTATGAGATATCGATCTGAAAATTTTCACACGTTCTTTTCTCTCTAAGAAGTTGCGCGTTTGTCCGAACCGCTGATATCGTACCACTAAAGCATTTAGCTACCATAACAACTGATCGATAATAATCAAGCTGGTGTGGAATACATTTTTATTTGGCAAGTTCTTGTAAGGAATCTTTTGTATTTGTGTATGGTATTATAGCTTTGGTGCAAGCGAAGTTAACGTTTTTATTTCTTCTTATTTGTTCAGGGTATTATAGCTTCGGTGTAGTTAACTTTTTTTCTTGCTGTCTTTATTTCTTTTTGCCCATTCAACTCATTCTATGTATGTACATATACTTATGTATGAATGCTTTTTCGCTCGTTTAATTTAATTCTTTTTAATTTTTTTTACCCTTTTTCCTTTCTGTTTTTATTAAATGTACTTATGGGCACACTTATGTATGCATCTTCATTACTTATAACAGTATATTGTAGAACATTTCAATTCACAGCTTTGCTTTTTTCATGAATAGACCCTTTTTGTATAGTATTTGTGAAGGCTTCTATGTACTTGTTGTTTTCTGTTGAGACGCTAAGCACTTGTGTAAGTCTCCGCCTTGCACATTTGTTTATATTTCTGTTATTAAGTCACTTAAGTTATACAAGTAAGTAATTTTTAATGCATATGCACTCATGCCATAAAAATTTGATGAGCGTAAAATCTCTTACGATAATCATAGAATTTTTTCGAAAATCTCACTTAAAGTTTATTTGAAAGTCTTATTATGTAAGATAAACAACACCGTAAAAATGGCTTAAGACTCCTATAGAAGAAGTTTGGTCGCTCCGAAATTATCATTGTTAAGAAAATATTCCCACACTTTTCCGTACACCAGACCCTTTGAATAATATTGGGTAGTCGAAAAAGTTGTTTCGTATTTCTAATCAAACTTCAACTGATTTTTTTTTTAATATTTATATTAATAAATAAATAAACAAATATGAATAATTTTGGTCGACCACTTTTTGCCACTTTTCCGCTAGAGACATTATTCCATCAGTATAAATTGAAATTTCCGGAACGGAAGCGAGCGAACCGTTGTTTTGCTACACGAACTGATACAGCATCGTCTCCGTAAACTTCACCAATTTCACTGGTGGCTTGCGTGGCTTTTTTATACAAAAATTTCAAAATATAGCGAATTTCTTCATTATTTTTACTAATTTTTGAACAGCTATAACTTTTTTTCAACTTCCCCGAGTTTATTTTTTTAGTTTTATTTTATTTTTTGGTTAAATGAAGTTAAAGTCTCAACTTACCAAAACTATACGGTACGACACAATGTGATTGGTAGCACTGAATATAAACGACAGCAACGATATCTATTTTCAATATACGAAAATACTTTTTCGACTAATCAATATTAACCGTCCGCGATGGAGTAAATGATGGAGAAGAGTGAATCGAACAAGCAATTGGCAAAAATGGAATAGAAACGCAGTGTTTGTGGACTCGGCACATTATTTTGTTCGAATTTAACAGTATCCCTTTATAGTTGCTTGTATACCAACTGATCAGATTTAACCCGGACCGAAAAAAAATTAATTATGAATTACACCACGCTAAATAAATTAAACGATTGCTCTTTATCTTGATCGAATTTGGCTTAGATTTTCGATTTCATCATATTATAGGGTCGCCAATTGCTAAAGTTGGTTCGAACAGCTGCTTTATATGGTTACCATAATGACCTATAACTGAAACTTAATCATTTTTTTCACAATAACAAAAGTTCCTTCATTCAAATTGATATATTTCATGAACTAATGATCTGACAACTGTCAAATTCATACACACGCCTTTTGAATGTTAAGGCTAACTACAAATCCAATTAATTTAATTCTAGTAGCGCCATCTATGTGTTAGGCAGGGGTCATTTCAAATGAACTGCATTTTAAACATTTCCATAAAAGTCATCATGCATATTTTGTTAAATTTCGTTTTCGCACCACAAGTAAGGTAGCATTAGTTTACCTGAAAAAATGGCGTCTTTTCATAATTACCCTAAATCATTATACCGTTTATTTAACCTATTCTCACTTACTCCCTTTAACCCTAGCCTAAGAAAATTTGACCTAATTCCACTGCTAGTTAGAAAAGCACTATTTCGACACAGTTAATTAAAAGACATACAGACAAATCCAAGCATTGAAGGCATCATTTGTAAATATTTGTCTCCACTGAAGCGTTTAAAACTCATTTGGGTTAAGCAAGCAAGCACATCTCCAGTACATACATATGTATATGCTCATATGTATGTAGATAGTAACTAGTATATACCATATAATAAAAAGTAAATATGGCTATGAAATTGCGAACGTAGAGTGATAGAAATCATCTGTATGAAAGTGATTTTTAAGGGAAGCTTTGAGTTTTGAGAACGTTTGTAAAATATAAAATTTACAAAGCGCAGAATGATGGCGACTCTGTCGTTTTGGTCAACCGACATGGCTTGTTGCGATGATTATATACATATACTCGTAATATCCGTTGCTAGGAAAAATTAATGGCCGATACATATACAATGGCGTGAGCGCCACCCAAGCACTGGCTAGGCACCGTGCCTGCATTTCTTTTATAGAAGCAGCTAACAGCCAGCTTCCCGCGAGATAACATTATGACTGTTAAATCACATCACATCGCGGCGTGAGCGCCAACCAAGCACTGGCCAGGCACCGTGCCTGCATTTCTTTTATAGAAGCAGCTAGCAGCCAGCTTCCCGCGAAATAACATTATGACTGTTAAATCACATCACATCGCGGCGTGAGCGCCAACCAAGCACTGGCCAGGCACCGTGCCTGCATTTCTTTTATAGAAGCAGCTAGCAGCCAGCTTCCCGCGAAATAACATTATGACTGTTGAATCACATCACATCGCGATGCGAGCGTCACCTAAGCACTGACCAGGCACCCTGCCTACATTTCTTTTATCGAAGCAGCTAACAGCCAGCTTCCCGCGAGATTACATTATGACTGTTAAATCACATCACATCGCGGCGTGAGCGCCAACCAAGCACTGGCCAGGCACCGTGCCTGTATTTCTTTTATAGAAGCAGCTCACAGCCAGCTTCCCGCGAGATAACATTATGACTGTTAAATCACATCACATCGCGGCATGAGCACCGTGCCTGCATTTCTTTTATAGAAGCAGCTAAAAGCCAGCTTCCCGCGAGATTACATTATGACTGTTAAATCACATCACATCGCGGCGTGAGCGCCAACCAAGCACTGGCCAGGCACCGTGCCTGTATTTCTTTTATAGAAGCAGCTCACAGCCAGCTTCCCGCGAAATAACATTATGACTGTTAAATCACATCACATCGCGGCGTGAGCGCCAACCAAGCACTGGCCAGGCACCGTGCCTACATTTCTTTTATGGAAGCAGCTTACAGTCAGCTTCCCGCGAAATTACATTTTGACTGTTAAGTCACATCACGTCGCGGTGTGGCCTCACCTAAGCACTGACCAGGCACCGTGCCTGCATTTCTTTTATAGAAGCAGCTAACAGCCAGCTTCCCGCGAGATTATATTATGACTGTTAAATCACATCACATCGCGGTGCTAGAGTCACCTAAGCACTGACCAGGCATCGTGCCTGCATTTCTTTTATAGAAGCAGCTAACAGCCAGCTTACCGCGAGATAACATTATGACTGTTAAATCACATCACATCGCGGTACGAGCATATTTTTTAGTTAAGAGAACACCAATAATCTTCTAACGTCTAACAAACTTTCTAGATAAGTTTTTTTTTTCATTTCCGCGACGCAAGAATACAGGAGGAAAGCGAAATGACTAAAGATTAAAAAAATGTTCTATATTTCTTAACGGCAAACAATAGTTGTGAGTGTAAAATACGTTCCTAAATATGCATGTAATTTCAGTCCTTACACTACACGTATTTAAAAGTTTATCCCACTTCCTTTAATTTTCCTGCAGGGTACTTTTGTATTCCAAACATAATATGCTCTGTACTACTTTCATTGAAGCAGTGAATCGCGGAAGTGATTAGAAGTAGAATATCAAAGAAATGTGAATATGCATACATACATAAATACACACAATAGTATTCTAATGTATGCAGTTACAAAGATATTTACATAGAGGCTTATATTCAAGTGCTTAAACATACATACATACATACATATATGAATATATTGTACATGTAAACCTGCTTATACGGGTTAATCGAATGTGACTATTTGTTTGCAAGTGGAAGAGATACAAACATTTCATCTATGCATGTATATGTATTTGCATTAATATGTCTGTAGATATGTAATCTAATGCTGGGTTGTGTAAAAATGCGCGAAAATTGGGGCAAATATTGCAGGTGCTTGGCAGGCACATATCACTTACAAATGCAAATATGGACAATAATACATGCACATACATATAAACATACATACCTATACATATCTATACGCATTTATATTCACATATTTATGAAAATGTTGCAGACTGGATGCGAAAGTATACTCAGATTTATGCTGTAGGGTCTTGCTATGCAATCACATGCATAGTTTATATACCCACACATAGTATATACATACATATAAACATATAATGCAAATGAGTGTAAGTAAAAAGATTTCTCCCTCATTAAACTTTTTACATGCTCTCTTATTCATTCTGAGTCATTGATCCCTTCAGACAGACACTTGAGTTTAATGGTGAAAATATTTAAATGCATTATTGAAATACTTTACCGTTATGACAAGTAATTATTGTATCAAATGCACACACAAAGAAATAATAATTATTTTCTTTTAAGCGAAACTCAAGTGTTGGCAATCGAGCAATATGAATGTGTATTTTCGAATTGAGAACTCGTGAGAATTTTGTTTCTTCGCACTATTTTCAGAGCTGAAGAGCGCCTATATTTTCGCTTAGTACTTGAGGGACTTATAAAGGGTGATCCTTTTCGAGGTTCCCTACTTTTGATGATAAGATGTGTTGACACCGCTTACGCGATTATACTATACATGTTAACAACAGCGCGTCAGTCGTTTGGAAATTCGAAGCGAAGCCAGGTTCTTCTCCACCTGGTACTTCCAACGAAGTGGAGGTCTTCCTCTTTCTCTGCTTCCCCCGCCGGGTATTGCGTCGAATACCAGACCATAAATCTTCCGCAGAGCCTTTTTCACGAAAACTCGTAACGTCGACTCATCAGATGGTGTCATCGTCCATGCCTCTGCACCATATAGCAGGACGGGAATAATGAGTGACTTATAGAGTTATAGATAGATCAAAGTTAAAGATAAACCAAATTATCTACAACTTCGAAGTTATGACTGTCAACAGTGACGTGTTAGCCTAGTCGCAAGTGCGATGGCTGTTTGTTTGATGACAGGAGATATTTCGCCTTGTCCTCGTTCACGTCCAGACACATTTGCTTCGCTTCCTTATCCAGTCTGGAAAAGACAGACATAAAGGGCGCGGGTGTTGAGGCCAATGATATCAATATCATCGGCAAACGCCAGCAGCTGTACACTTTTATAGAAGATTGTACCTGCTCGATTAAGTTCTGCAGCTCGAATTATTTTCTCTAACAGCCGATTGAAAAAGTCGCACGATAGAGGGTCGCATTGTCTGAAACCTCGTTTAGAATCGAACGGTTCGGAGAGGTCGCCGAGATCACGAGCTTCAATTTCAAGCATCAAATAGTCGGTTATCATGCCGCGATAACGGTTGCCATTGACGGTTACGTTCTCACCGGTATCATCTTTGAAGACACAACACTAAACCATTGTTTTTTCTGGATAAAATGGCAGCTCTTGAATCTCGTCGACAATTCTAAAATACTTCAATTTTGCTCGTTTACATACCGATTGAGAAATGTGCTGAAGAAAATTTTGCTCGAAAACGTTGGGTCCACTTGGAACTTTTCAACAGCCCATAGTGCGATGTTGACCGTTAGTGCGAAACACGTTGTTAAGGCATAAGTCTTTCCATAATGAAATGCCAAACTAAAGACTATAGTTGTCTCAACCTCATGATAGGCTACGTGACGATCTTGCAATATCAGTTTGTACACAGCATCAATAGTTTCCAGAACAACAACTGATTTTGTACGATCTTCAGGAAAGTCGTCTTAAACATCATATTCGAACTCGAGTGATTTCCATTGAGTATCTACGATGAAACCCATGATCAAATTTGAGCCAGACTTACAAAAAAATTAGGAGTACATTCAAGAATTTTAATATAAATCCTTATTATCGTCTTCAAAATTGGCAAAAACTAGCATGCCAACGCATAAGGTGCCCTCAGTGTCTGTGTTTTTTTTTTTCGATTCACAACATGCTAGAATGTGATGGCACATTATACTGGTAAAAAATTTATGGCAGAAAACTATAAATCCGGTCATATACCCGAATTGCTTCACGTAGACGCCGCCAATCGCCCAAGTAGTATTCCGTATTGACCGTTTGACCCTATGGAACGAGTTCATAGTGAACACAACCTTAATTTTTGAGCTACTTTGCCTTGGTTTTTTTTTTAATTTTTTGGATCGTCATGGCAGGTTACGTTCTCACCGTTCTCATTTCATTTGCTAGATAATTGGACAATTTCGACATCGTCTCGCCACCAGTAATGAGACTTAACAACTACGCTGTCAAGCATCCCTTTCGCACTTCTACTTCGTTTTTGAAGGAATGTTGTGATCCTCTACTCTATTCGCTGTGCCAACATGACGACTTTCAAGCACTATTTCTGTAAAATTTTCGATTTTATCGCCAGCAACAGAGGTGCATGGACGACACCTGAGACGCATATGAGGCAACATTCCGATGATTTCACAATCTTTACTGTATACTTTATGCCAGTTCAAATACGTTCGTGATGAAGTAGACTCCTCAAAACACTACTGCGACATTTTCAATGAGTGCGTTGCCCTGATTTCATTGAAAGCACACAATTTCAAGCAAAATCCATATTTTAAAAGTGTTCTAAATATTTTAATTACATACTTACATTTACCGAAATTCTTTGAATTTCTGAAGCAATTTTGCACACTCTTCATAATCTCACATTTCTCTTTTTATCTGCCCTGTAAAGCTATTATACTTCGTATTCTATGCGTAAAGACTTCTTTCTGCACATTCCATTGTTTGCGCAATTGCTTATTATGTGACTCAAAACAACAATAACACTTGTGCGCAACAGCATCTTCAGCCAATTCTTCCATTCAACGCTAACCCCTTTGTTGCTTTTGTTGCTGTTATCTATTAGCCGGTGTTTAGAAATCTCAACAAGACAAATTGAAAGAATAATGTTTTTTTGGTCGACCACGCCGTGCTTTAAAGCGTCGCTTTGTTGTTATTAGTGTTTAATGCAAAGATCGGTTTTTAACCTGTTGTCGCCGCTGTCGCGCTCGCCGTAAAAGTGGGTCAGCAGTGCTAACAGTCATTCTACAGCAGCGGAGTTAAGCAAATATTAACACCACTAACAACAAACACAGCAACATGAAGCTCTACCCAGCGAGAGTGCTAGTGCCGCAGCCGCAGTACCAATATGGTTTTTACTCCATCTTCCGCCACTTTATGCACTTCGCATAGGCATGAAAACCCGTACATACTTGTACATATATACTTATATAGAATCTTTATAAACATTAGGCTGGGTCATCAATTTAGTTGAAAATGTCAATTATTGTCAATAAAACTACACTAAAGATGGGTCTCGTATCCACGTAACCGGCAAGAACCCGGCAATATTCTTCAAAATTAAGAACAATACTAAGGAAGCCATACCACTATCTTTCTAATGGTATTACAGAGCAGAGCAAAGCAGACGCATTGTTGCGACGGTCGCTCTAAAACTCAGCGAAGCTGGGGATATAAAGCGCGTCCAAAAGGGAACCACGCTGAACTACTTTCCAAGAACTGCAGCCCAGTAAACTGGGATCACTGCGTTGTGTCTACTCCTGGTGGTTTTTCACACATATTAACGATGGATAGGATATGTGGATGGGGGTAGTCGCTTAATAAGAGCTTCAGCCAGTCTTTGCATGAATTGGTCGATATTTTTGGGCTGTAGTAGTACGCGGGAGATCTACTTAACTACTTGCCCTTTAGCAAAGTTCATCTTGCCGCAATTGGTGCAGTTCTTACTAGACTTTGTCCAATAGGTAGTTTTCATGCCGTAAGACTAAAAATCTAGTCGGACACAAGCTGTCAAGTTGTATGCAAGAGTTGGAAGGTAAGTAGTTACAGGGGCTGTCTAAAGACGTACCTAGGCCTTTAGGCAGCCCAATTTGACACCACTGAGACCAAAGTCGCCTCACTCTATTGGCTTCTCTGTAAAGCAATCTGTGCTTCTGATGAAGCTCATAAGTACGAAAAGTTTTATCTTTGCAAATTCCCAGACGCCGTCAAGAAACCCTCCTTTATAGAGCCTTACATCCGCATAAAAGGTGTTTTATAGTCTTCTCCACTTCTACCTTCTGACAACTTCTACAATAATAACTATATGGTCTTCCTAGACTACAGGCATGTCTGCTTAATAGACAGTGATCTGTTAGCACTCCTTCTAGAGTTCTTATATCATTTTTTTTTTTTTTAATTTTAATAGCCGTCGTGTGCGGATTCATATTTCATTTATGCCACGTTTGCCTGCTTTATGAGCAAATCAGGGATTAATTCCACCAAGAGTAAGCTATGTGTATAACTTAATTGGCAATTACCTACAAGTAGCCAGCGGTATGTATATAAATTCCCTCATTTCCAGCGTCTAATTGTAGTGTAGTGCCAGTTCTGGTTAGTTCATCTGTTTCGCAGTTCCCAGGCATATCACTATCCTGAAAGTCATTGCTGGGTTATCGTAAAATAAGAAATTAGTTCCACTAAGAGATCTTTCATCAACTTCGACGAGACCCTAAGAGACTTTAGTGATTTCAAAGCCACAACTTATAGATGATGTGGAAATATCGATAAAAGTCAAATCTTAATGAATGATAACTTTAGCCTTGTATTTCGTTGATAACTTCTCTTCTGTGCCCTCTACTTTCAGTCAGAAACTTGGCTTTTTGCCTGGCTAAGCCCTTTTTCCCAAACAAAGTTTAGCGAATAATTCATTTGTGAGTCAATCTTGAAGATAATTAAGAGCCACTGCTCTTTTTTTTTTTTTACAAAGTTTTCCTTACTTTCCACTTTTTTGGCGGAGTTAAACTTGCTTTTAGAAAGAATCGCCCTGGTCTAATGTTTACACATACATATATACATCAGTAGTTTGTGGTTTGGTTGTCTCTGAGAACCCTTTGCAACTTCATAAAGCTCTTCGTATGCTTACCTCTGTTTTGTTATTTTTATAGATGAGATCCTTCAGTTCACGCTTCGTTCGTTTTATTTTAGATGTGAGTTAGTGTTGGGGCTTATTTTATGCACCACTACCCGTATCTACTACATATGTACATACATACATACACATTAGTGCAATGAATAGATTTAATGCTTTCGGTATCCCCCAATTTTCGCGCCTTTTAGCTGGACCCTCGTTGTTTATAAATGTTGTTGTGTGTGTTGTCTTTGTTCCTACATGCATACATACACATTTTGCATTCCGGGAATGTCGTTTATTGGGTTTGGAAGAAGTTGTGTGCGGCTTTATGACAAGGCGAATCGCCGGCTACCTACCGGATAGTAAATCTGGATTGGTGTCATTGCTAAAATTACTTCCACTTATCTGCGTCGGAATCAATTAAGTGGAATAGTTTTGTGGTTGAGTAAAAATAAGCTTTGCGAGATTGTTTGCCGCCAAACGACCGGACGTCATGTGGTGGCATATACTCGTATCATGCTTTGTAGACAATGAAAATAAGATAAGTACGTTGTCGTATGCTGCTCAGATGCTAGAATGCTATTTGGCCGACAAATTGTTGAAAAGAAAAATTAATTCGCTGTTGTAGCGTCAGAATTCTGTCGAGTTGACAGTCCTTGTCCGCATAAAAAAATCCGGGTCCGTTCGGGTTACGTAGACCCGACTGTCGTGGGAACAGAAAATGAATTCGTTAACTTTAACCGGTGTTTACTTTCCGCTGGTACAACCAATTGGCATCTCTTCCTGCTATGAATGTAGGGTCTGTAGCCATTCAGATGTCAACTCGAGTGTTGGGAGTTTCAATGCCTTGATTTTTGTTGAGGTCGCTGTCATAAAGATAGCAAAGCTCACTTTTTTATCTTTCTAACGGAACGTACCCGTATTATTATCCGGCCCAGGACCCTCAACTTGGCGGCAAAATTACTTTAGGAATGTTTTCTGCGGCCATAACAACATTTTCTGTATTCTCAGCAATAAAATCCCCATTCGTTTTGGTAAATATGCTGATTACTCGTGAGCCCTCTAATAATCCCACTTGGACTGCTTTAATGGCTTGTTCTTTGTGATACTCAGAGCTCCTAGGTATGAATCAAAAAGTCCGTCGCATACCGACAAGACGCCTAGAGCCTGCAAAAAATTGTATCCCATACAAATCGCCAAGCGCCTGAAAAGTATGGCAACCGAGATGCTTCAGCTGTTGTGATCGTCCATGCCTCTGCCCCATATAGCAGGACTGGGATGATGAGTGCCTTGTAGAGATTGTTCTTTGTTCGTCGAGAGAGGACTTTTTACTCAGTCCGAAGTAGCATCTGTTGGCAAGAGTCATTATACGTTGGATTTCGAGGGGAAAGCATATGTCACCTTCTCATTTTAGTTCGCCTTCAAACCGATATTTTTGGCTACTCAGAGGAGCTCCTTTAGTCATATGTAAAATAATCGTTTTTGGCCATTCCCATGTGAATGGCGCTCAGAGAACTTTCCATAACTGATACCTCATACTTGATAGTTTATTTTGAGAAACCTTTAGGGATCAGAAATATGCACTGAGTTCAGAGTTTATCTACGAATGTGCGCCTATTAAGGGGATTCACCTATATTTTTACAATCTGCATAAATCGAACATTGGGTTGGTGGATCGTAGGGACTGACTTATCGCTCTTTCTGTCAATAATATTTTTATGTATGGTTATGTTATGAAATTAAATCGCGTATTTTCCTTTTTTTACAGAAAATTTGCTCCAAAATTGTTATAATGGCGTTCCGACCAGTGATAATACTGTTTTGGATATTGACGATCCAGGAGATGGACTAGGACCTTTGCCACCCAAGTGGGAGACTGCTTACACCGAACGCGGGGAATTGTATTTTATCGAGTAAGTAAGCATCCATATTAGAGCGGGTAGAGGGAGCCAAAAAACTATAATCGCGTATGTGGGACTTGTTCTACGGATCATTCACAACTTTGTCTAAGTACTATGGGTCCAAACCCAGTTTTGAGCCAGCAGTTTTTAAGACGAAGCATTTGATATTCTATTGATCATTTGTCGGAATCGATCAGATCGTAAAACTATAACATATACACATATCCCATACAAGTGATTATTCAGATTTTATAGAAACTGATCTTTTGTCGGAATCGCCGATATCGGATTGTTATAGGATATAGCTGTCATTCAAACTAAACGATCCAAATGAAGTCCTTGTTTGGATAACTTTTTTATTGGACAGGGTATTTTCCGAAATTTGACATAGGTTATTATTCAAGACAACACTACAATCTCTGAAGATATTATTCAGAGCGGACCGATCAAAATCAAGATAAAGATCTTCAGAAAAAACTTTCATATATTTCTTTGTATATTCTTTTTTTGTCTTTGCATTATACTAGTCACAACACCGGCACGTCTCATTGGCTCGATCCGCGTCTATCGAAATTTCAAAAGAAATCGCTAGAAGACTGCGGCGACGATGAGCTCCCCTACGGTTGGGAGAAAATCGAAGATTCCTTGTACGGTACCTATTACATAGATCACGTTAACCGGCGCACACAGTATGAAAATCCAGTTTTGGAAGCTAAACGTCGCGCAGCTGAACAAAGGCAAAAACAACAACAGCAACCGCCGCCACCTGCACACAGCAGTACACAAAATACGCAAGGAATGGGTTATATACCACACCAACAACCACCGCCACCACCACCTACCAATCAACAATCACAACAACAACAACAACACCAACAGCGCCCGCAAACACCGTCTACACAAATAACAACTAATTTGGTGAATGGCGCTGGCATTGGTAGCAATGTAATTGGCGCTGACGATGACGATCGTGTTACTCCAGCGCTTGGCAACAATATGGTTGATATATCGCAGCGTGGTATGCAACCACCGCCAACGGGCGCGGGTATGCAGTCGACACCAACAGCACTGCTGGCATACAAATTTACGCGAAATCCCAGCGAGATGCAGGGCGAGCGCATCACCGCATCGTTGGTGAAGTCTGCACGCGGACTCGGCATCACCATTGTGGGCGGCGATGATGGCGCGGAAGAGTTTCTGCAAATCAAGTCGATTGTGCCGCACGGACCAGCGTGGTTGGATGGCCAACTGCAGACCGGCGATGTGTTGGTGTATGTGAATGAGACCTGTGTGCTCGGGTTTACGCATCACGAGATGGTGAGTTGATTTTTCTTCTTACTTTATGTAATTTATTATGAGAAAAACTTTATATTTTTATTTTCATTAGTTTAAGTTACTTAAATTAGTTATCTTTTTATATAACGGAACTTTATTTAGTACTTAAATAAATATTAAATTTTTTACTTAAAAAATTTATCTTCAAACTTATCATAAAATTTTGTGCAGGTCAATATTTTCCAGTCGATTTTGCCAGGCGAAACCGTTACATTAGTGGTATGTCGTGGCTATCCTTTACCATTTGATCCCAATGACCCCAACACCGAGGTGGTCACCACCATAGCGGTGGATGGTGTTAGCGTTGCAGCGACAGACAAACAGCGTCGTATGCTACTCGATCTACATATGGATGGTAATTATAATTTTCTCGAAACCATCGGCGGCGACGGAGGCGGCACAAAATCTCACAACCAACACAACCAAATGCGCAATCAGCACTCACCAGTAACGGGCGGCTTAAATGACGGTTTCATTTTAATGAAAAAACCAGAGTTGCAAGTGCACACATTTACGATTGTAAAGGGTGCCATGGGTTTCGGTTTCACCATTGCCGATTCGGCTTATGGTCAGAAGGTGAAGAAGATACTCGACTATAATTGTTGTACGCAACTTCAAGAGGGTGACGTACTATTAGAGATTAACGGTATTGATGTGCATCAACAGAGTCACCTTGAAGTAGTGCAGATATTGAAGGATTGTTCGAAAATTGAACCGACGCATGTGAAAATCCAACGTGGTGGTCCAACTTCGAATAGTGCTAATGCCTCACCAGCAGGAGGCGCTTATAGTACGAACATTTTAAGTAATCCACCGCCCACAAGCACCACAAGTGGCAGTAATCTGGGTAATGTGGCGAAATTACGCAAGAATTTTACGTCCTCATTGTTTCGTAGCAAGACGCCGACCGCAGATCTATATAGTACACAACAAAAGGAGATTCTGCCAATACGTCCAAAAACACCGCTGGTCGATACGCGTCGTACACGTGCACAAACCCCGAATGATGAGCTACAGCATAGTGTTGATGTTAACGATGGCAACGTAGATGGCAGGTTATCGGCCAATAAGGGCCAGTTGGTGGATGCTGTCACGCATAAATCCACAAATAGCCTACAGGAAATTGAGGCAATTAGTCAAGATATACCATACTTGGATCCATATCCGAAATTGGTGACCAGTTTGAGTGAGCGTTTGGCCGGTGCGACATTGCTAACCGAAAATGCCGGCAATGGTGGCGCCAATGCTGGTAATGTCGATAATAATATGGGTAGCATTAATATTGGCACTGGCTACCACCACGCCAGTGGCCTTTCGTTGCCTTCAAGTGTTGCTGATCCCATGCGTTACGATCATCAAGAGTACGTTTCGGCCGGCATGCGTACAGTTGGTGGCAACAATATTTATGGCATTTCTCCGCTGCCCAACAGCATGAACAATTTCTATGCGCCACAACAATTGCCCACACCGCCACATCTTAGCTTTTCTGCCAGCAGCAGTTATTCACCATCGACGTCGCTTGGTTTGACAACAACATCCGCTACACATCACAATATCCTGCATCATCACCCACTTCAATTGCCGCCACCACCACAACCACCAGCGCCGCATATGCATACACATCCACACGGTGCACAGTACTCACCGGCATCTTTGCATGCGACTACACCGTTACAAGCGGCACACATACAAAATGAACGCATGCAAAAACGTGTTAACGAGCTGCTGAGTGACCGTCGCCGTGTGGGCTTCTCCACGCTTGATATGCCACAACCACAGAAACTCTCGCCAGCGCCGTATGCTAACCAGCAACTGTTGCAACAACAACAACATCAGCAAACTTCCCAACATTCACCGGCTGTTAGTAGTGTATCGCAAACGCCAGCGTTGTCTTGGTTAGGTGCCAGCAACTACACCAATACGATGCAGTCATCACCGAGCGGTAATTTACCGTTTCTGCAACGCAATGGCGGCGCAATCGATGCGTTGGACGAACTAACGACGGAACAATATGAGTTGAGTGAAGTCACTTTGGAACGTCAGGCTCTTGGTTTTGGATTTCGCATTGTTGGCGGCACGGAGGAGGGCTCACAAGTGACTGTGGGTCACATTGTTCCCGGCGGTGCTGCGGATAATGACCAACGCATTAATACAGGTGACGAGATACTCAGCATAGACGGTATCAATGTGGTAAGTTTATATTTGGTGAACGTGCTAAATATTTTAGGTAACTGTTAATTTTTATATTCATCTTTTCTCCGAAGGTCAATTCGTCGCACCACAAAGTTGTTTCATTAATGGGTGAGGCCGCGTTGCGAGGACAAGTGACTATGATACTACGTCGTCGCTTGCGGTTAACACTTCAACCACATTTATTGCAACCACAACAACAACAACAACAACAATTGCCCTTACCGCCACCGCCGCCATTAAACGTGCCCCTGCGCAATACATACCGATACCCATACGATGTTATAGTTAGTCGACACGAGTCCGAAGGCTTCGGTTTTGTAATCATATCTTCGTCAAATCAATTCTACGGCTCTACTATTGGTAAATGTGACAAAATATACATATTTAGCTGTTACTGCTCAAATGGTTATGAAATGATTGTAATGCTGTTTTGTGTGTTTTTGCAGGCAAATTGATACCAGGCAGTCCGGCCGATCGTTGCGGTGAGCTAAAAGTTGGTGATCGTATCATTGCTGTTAATCGCATAGACATTTCCGGCATGTCACATGGTGACGTGGTCAACCTTATAAAAGAATCGGGTCTTCATGTGCGTTTGACAATCGGCTGTCCAAAAGATGCCTTGACGACACCGACGACTACGTTGGGCACACAAAATTCAGCATTACTTGTCAACTCTGCACAAGTGTCGCCAGGTCAATTATCACAAAACCAATTAATATATACACCGTTGACAACGCAACAACAACAACAACAACATAAACCACAGATATCGCCAAATTTATTGTCTAACAATCAAAATGGTGGCAACTACTTCATGGAACATCCCAGAACAAGCGCGGCAGCAACAACTTATGTGCAATCGCCATTGCAGCAACAGCAACAACAGCAATTGCCACCACAATTATGACTTTGAGACTTACGCATAAGACTCTACAAAAGTTTCCTTTAGCACAACAATGTTGTATATACGAATATTTTATAGGCGAATAATACATTTTACATTTTTTATATTGGAAGTTTTATAAAATAGAATAGTGCATATATGAATGTTTTTATAGTTATTTGCACGATATAATGGCACCTATTAATACATATCTACATGCATACATCATCTATACATTTGTATGTATATATCAATATTTAATCATATACTTAGACTATCCATATATGTAAAGAGAGTGCAGATGAGTTTGAAAACAATGTTTATATATATCAACTTATACGCTCTATTTTTACACACTAACCCGTATTGAATCCCAAAGACTGAATTTAGCCCCGTGCGCTATTAAAATGCGTCAAAAGCCACAAAAAAATTTAGAAATCAATTTTTACCAGTTAAGCATTTGATATTAGACATTTACAAAATTGTTACAATTTTTAAATTTACAAAAATATAAATATATGTAGAATTTGTGCAGAAAATATGCATTTATTTACTCTAATGCACAAGCATTTTACACTTAAGAAATACTTATTATGCTATATAGCAGTCTATTACATACATACATATGATACATTTAGAAATAATTTTTGGGAATATTCTCATACGTACATATCTACTGCATATATTAAATATAAGTTTAAGCAATAATTTTGTGCAGACTGATTTAAAATAGTGTAAAATTTGTCATTGCAACTTTACCTGTGTCTTGCTACTATTTGAATCAGTCTAGGAAAATTACAATATAGTTTATGTCATTTACTTACAAATAATTTATATAGCCTGCGCTAGCCTTAAGTAACCAGTGTCACCTTATATTTACTCAAGTTAATCTCAATGCTATTAAATGTTAATATTTTACTATTTTGTGTTGGAATAAATTTTGCGGTATATAGGAATGAGTGTTATTCTATCGAAAGAAAAATGTTTTTAATATGCATGCAAGTTATTAGATCCTTTGAATAAATTAAAAAGCAATTTTAAATATTTCTAAGCAATAAAATTGTTGAAAAGCGGTCTACTTATAAAGAACTGATTTGACGTTTAACCATATGCCAAAAATACGAAACACCAGAAAGGCAAGTAATAACTTTGTTATGGTTTATAAGAAAGCTGTCGAGTTGATAGTTCTTGTACCCGACTATTGGACTAGTCCTACAGACTGGTAAATATATTTCTACTTTTATAAACATTATAAACCATTCGAGTGTCTCAAAAATTTTCAGTACTAAAATTTTTGACCTATCATAATTGAAACCGCGTTCGTAAGTATGTTTAGATTTTAATTGAAATAAAGCAAAGTTTTGCGAATACAAAATGGAAATTAAATATACATAAGTATGTCAGTATTAAAGTTACAAAATTACACTATTATATTGGTTTAATTTTGAAGTGCAGTCCAATAAGTGAGAACACCAAACACTTTAAATCCTGTACTAAATAATAGAAACAACGGAGACCCTCGGGATCTTTTGAACGATTCACATCGACTAGTGAGCCTGTTTTCGAAGTAGTGAAGGATATATGTTCATCACCTATGACAATTTCCAACTCCTAAAAGTGACATTATAAATAAATATGCATACATATTCACATTAAATATTTAATTTTACCTGTCTGCCTACGCGATCCGGTGGTGGCCACGGTGAATCGTCTTCAGCCATAATTTCTGAATCTAAAATGATTCTCTTTAGCTCTTCCATCACCGATTGATGCACGAATGCTTCCTTACGGATCATTGTGTCGTTTTTGTAATTAGAGTTGTTGGCGTAGCGCAGTTTACCATCCGGTCTGAATTCGAACTCCAGAAACTCATGACCAAACTTGCCCTTATGGCCAACATAATAACGTAAATAAAAGTCCTCCGTAGTCATAATAGCTAGTAATAATAAAACTATAATAAAATGTTTAATTATTTTCACTCTTTCGTTTGCTAACCTATTTTTCCGGGTTTACAGCCGTGCCAAACGTCAAAATTATGCGTCAAACTTTCTCCAACTTCCATTTTGTGTTGCCATATTGTGGAAGTTTTCACAAACGCGTAAAATAAAAGTAGAATTGAAGTAAAAGTTTTAAATTGTTGTCAGACAGTTAGATATTAGAATATTTGAAAATAAATCAGTTGCTGTTGCTAATTTAAAACATGTCTTATTACTGTAAAGTATTGTATTAATTTTAATGAAAAATATGCTTTATTCAAACATTTGCCAAACGAAACTTCCTATTACGCTTACATTTTACAGTTTTTTAGATGGCAACATCTGTATATTCTACATTCGCGTTGCCAACAGCAATACAAAAAATGCGAAGATAGCACAAAATAAAAGGCACATTTGATTATTCTTGTGAATTGTAGAACATGTGCACAAAATTTTTATATATATATTAAAATATAAAAATGGTTTAAAAAATTTGTGTAACCCTGGTACTGGAGTTACGTACCAATTGCTGGAAAAAATAAAAATGCGCATTAAAAATCGCAGTGTTGCGGTTTGTAACAGATAACATTCCATTCCCTGCGATGGAAATAACCTATGGCGGCAACAACAATGTTGACAGTAGCTACATCGACAAAGTCATTTGCAACAAAGTAGTTGAAGAAAAAAGGAACGCAGCAGTAGCAGCGAAAAGTAAAAATGTAGATTTCAATCTACGTATTGTGAAATAATAATGGAGTCTTTAAATTAAGGTTTTAAAAGTTGTAAAAGTAGCTATTAACGCAGCTTTAAGTTGAATTTCAAACAGGTAAGTTAAATAATTTCCTAATTGTATAATATACGTAATTCGCAAGCATCTGTAATTACTTTTTCTTAATGCACGACTGTTTGGGTGGTATGGATGAATACAAATTTTTTGTTGCAAAGTTGCAGGACTAAGGGTATTAAATACAAGTTGAATAGGAGTCCAGATCATGCACTAGTGTATGGCGTGATCTAAAATATTAATTATTTGTTGTAAAGTTGCAGGGCAAAAGCAGAAATTCCAGTTGAATAGATTTCTTGGTAGGCGGAGAGCTGGGGTACTAACAACAGTTATGTATGTATGTGTAATATTCAAATATGATTACCGATATAACCTAATATTGCTAAAAATGCCAATTTATTATTCACATCACCTCGTCAAACTAGTAGAGTAGGATGTATCGGGGTGAAAAGTACAAATTCAAAATGGTCGGACTGAAAACGCGAATAATTTTCGCGCCGAAAATGTGTAAAGAGCGCAGAAAAAAAAACGTTTGTTTCGCTGACTACTCCCGATTATATCGGTCAAAGTAATTTTACAAAGTCCATTGGGGCTGATATGGAAACTGCAACTGCAATGAATACGGGAGTGAATGGGACTCAATTGCAATTTCTAACGCTCAAAAAGGTATTGTGCAGAATTTTACATATTTTCGAGCACGTGCCATGCTCTTTTCAAGGTATTTTGCAGTCTAACAGGAGAGACGATTATTTATTATTGTGAATGTGTGTGATTGCAACAACAGGACATTTTCCGTTGTGGTTTCGTGTCGAGTGAAAGTGCATATAGCAATGTGTTATTGAGCGTGTGCTCCAATGAGCGGTCAAGTAGACATATGTACAAAAATTGCACTGCAGCTGCATGCTGGTTGGTATAGTATCCTCATGTTTGTGCTCCAAAACTAGGAAACTCGGTCGCGCAACATTGTTGCTCAGTACCAACCATCTATGTACATATGTATATGTCGATCTGTAAAACCAAGTAATGGGGTGACTGCACAGCGAGTATAGCAGAAAACTGGCTTAACTGTGTAACCGGAAATGGGAGCTAAAGCAAGAGCAAAAACAAAAAAAAACGCATATCATGTTGCTGTATTTGTATTTTCGCAAATGTAATAAAACTGGTAGTCTCGGCTGCAGGCTTGGTTGACATATCATTCGTGTTGTGCTTTGTAAAATCGATGACATTGAGTGCAACATTGTAGAGCACCAGCTGCTCACGAGTAATATAGCCTGGTGTGGCATCAATTTTTGCGTTGTAGCCACGTTCATAACAAAAACAAAGTAACGCAGTTCTGGTACGAATTTTTTTTCCACTAAATTTTGACTTTGTGCAGATATTGTGTTGTACCCTGGCTCAAAGGGCAATGAACGGTTGGCTTTCAAATAAACCTGGGAACTACGAAATGTATAGAAAAGAAAAACTATTTCTAACTGCTTTTCTGTGTATTCAAAACGTATAAGAATTGTGAATTTTAACGCTGTTACTGTCGCGTTACTTCATCTTTAATTCCTGTTGAAACAGTAGTATAAGCGTAGTGTTGTGAGATGTACATTATTATGTACATATGCATATTGCAGACACCCTAAGCCATCAGAAATTCTATGCACAAAGGCGACGGGCAGTCGGAATTTGGGACAGTAAATGTAAAGTTACTTTGTTGTGCACGAACAGTATAAGCGGTTTCTTGTAAGCTTGTGGAAAATTTTTTAAATAATTACTATATTACGTATACATTTGAAAATATAGATAGTTTTGGCTATGAATGAATGTTTGCATTGTGAATCTTTAAAGTATTGCACGAGTTGATAGCAAATAAACAGTTAAACATATGTGAAATAAAGGATAAGTGTTTGTTAAATTAGAAACAGTGCGATAAGGCTGACAAACGACAGCTCCCAGTAGTTTTTAAATTTTATTTTAACACATTTTTTTTTATCAAGTTTATATTTTATAGTCGCTTAGTGCCTTAATTTTTTCTCATAGATATAACGAGCTCCCAGTGGTTTTTAATTCCATTTTGTATATTTTTTAATCACGTTGCTGGTAGACGTTTGTATGTGTGTATATTGTATAGTCGCCTACTGCTTTCATATTTTCTCATTGAGATAATATATTAAACAATTTTGCGGCGTAAAGTGGTATACCACTGGCATAGCAATAAAAATTGTTTTTAGAAGCCTTTTTTGGACAGCTTTTAAATAATCTTTTATAAACAAACTTTAATTAATTTGTTTTTTATTTTTTCTTTCCAGGATCCTCAGGTTTCTAAAACTGGTTTTCAGAAGTTTTTCAATATCCTCATATACAAAATAACAAGCTTTTAGAGCAATTTTCAGTATTTGATTCAAAGTTATTAGTGTAAAAGTACATCGGCAAAAAAGAGAATGTGATTGCAAAGTTCGTAATTTTTTAACTGAAACTTCAACTGTCCATGGCCAAAGGAAAAATATTGTCAATATAACCGCTGCTGACTGTTAAACAATTGTAATTACATACCACTGAACATAAAGGTAAAATATAAAATTGAAATATTTGTAAGAAAAAAACTTTTAAACTCGTAAGGACCGTTTTCTCGATATCTGGTTAGTAACCAACTGCCAAATAAGTTCTGAACTTAGCTTAACCAAGGCTCCTTCTTTGGTTAAAAACATTTTTTTAACCAGAACTTAAATGACAGCTGGCTGCTAATCAGACATTGAGGGAACGGCCATAATTAGAAATACAAAATGTTTTAAAAATGAATTTTTCTATCTCTTTATATTTAGACTTGCTGCAATTCTTTGCAACGTTTGCGATATTTAGCAAATAAAAATGTTTTACACGTATAACTTTTTGATTGCAATGCTATGAAAATAACACAAAGGTCAAAGAGCGTCAAAACACGGCATATACCAAACAAGCCAAGTGTGGATACATCAAAAGACGGGTGTGGTGTTCATGAGGACAAGTACATGCCGGTATTAACATTATTCTACATGCTCACTTACACTTTGCTCCTATATATACAAGGAGTATGTGCATTCCAGTAGTAACATTACAAATTCCATAAATGGCAAAACAAAAGCAAAACAACAGACCGCAGTGTTAGTAATTTACAACCAAATTCGACTATGCGATAGTACATAAATGATTACAAAGCGGCAGAACTAGAGAAGAACATAAGAAAATAAGATTTTTTTTGCGTAGACCATTGGCCAAGAAACAGCTGATCAGCATATAGTAGTGTATTTGAAACAATAAAAAATAATAATAAACAACACCGGCGTTAAATACATGTAAAGCTGTTATATACTTCAGTTTTTTTTCATTGCAATCTATAAGTCTAAATAGAGCGGAGCACAAAAAGACGAGGAAAATAAAATAACATAATGACATCATACGAGCGAACCGTATGTAACAATAATGGCAATAGCAGCAATAGCGAAAAGTTGCGCAGTAATGGCAGCTGCAGCAACAGCAGCTCCTTCACGAGAGCCGAAGCGATAAGTAACAGCACAAACAGCAGCAACAGTAGCAGAAATCTACTGCAATTCTTCGCTATTGTATTCGTGTGTGTGGCCTGTTACTGGAATAGTGCGCAATGTGAGTTGGTCTTCGACGATATTAGCGCTGTGCGCGATAATAAAGACCTACGCTCGTACACGCCGCTACGTAATATATTTCTCAACGATTTCTGGGGTACGCCAATGCGCAAAGAGCAATCGCATAAATCATATCGACCGTTAACAGTGCTCACCTTTCGTTTCAACTATTGGCTGCACGAACTTCAACCATATGGCTATCACATAGTAAATATGCTCTTACATATTGTTGTTTGTCTGTTGTGGCGTCGTGTTTGCAGACTATTACTATTGCATTGCGCCGGCGCTGTGGGAGCATCTACATTGGCGTTAATACAACGTTGTAATATGTTGCGTATAAACACTTGTAGCTTCTTGGCAGCACTCTTATTCGCTGTACATCCCATACACACAGAAGCCGTTACAGGTGTAGTCGGACGTGCCGAATTACTCTCCTCGATATTCTATTTGTGTGCATTTCTCGCATATGCCGGCGCTGTTAACACGTCAACGACGCTGCTACATCGTCAACAGTCGTCAGTGCATCAACAGCAACAGCAGCATCAGCAGTCGGGTAAGAGGCAACGCACACGCTGGTCGGTACTATGTTGCACTTTTGGCGCTTGCTTATTAGCCTCGATGCTGTGTAAGGAGCAAGGCATCACTATAGCGGGTATTTGCGTCGCCTATGAATTGTTCGTGGTGCAGCAGTTGCGCCCACTTGAGTTGTGGCTGTGTGTGCAGCGTTTATTTGAGGATCGTACGCGTATCTTGACGCCGCAACATGTAGCCAAAAGTCCGACAGTCGCAGCAGTTAGTGCATCACCAACGGCCGGCGTGTATAATCGTGTGAGCGGTATTTGGCATGGTACTTTGTTGCGTCGCTTGGGGTTCCTCGTCTGCATTACGTTTGCCCTGTTGGTTGGACGTGTGTACGTGATGGGTTCGCAATTGCCAGTCTTTACGCGTTTCGATAATCCCGCTTCGGCAGCAGCGACACCAACGCGTCAGCTTACATTTAGTTACCTGATTTACTTGAACTTGTGGCTGATGCTGTTTCCTTGCAATCTGTGCTGCGATTGGACTATGGGTGAGCTTAAATATATACCTTTGTAGACTAGTAGCCGCGGTAGCTAATGTGCTTTCACGAAACTTATAATGAAAAAATATTGCAATTTATATTTAAACCACCAAAATTTAAGGAAAAATGTTAGGAAACGTTAATTTTTTTTAAGTTTTCGAAATTTTTTTCTAACTAAATGCAAGTGGTTATATAAATATACAAAAAAAGTATGTTAAAATTCGATTAGAAATACGAAAATACTTTTTCGACTATCCAATTTGCACTGTTGAAATAATATCTCTAGCGGTAAAATGGCAAAAAGTTGTCGACTAAAATGGTACATATTTGTATATTTATTTATCAATATAAATAAAAACAAGAAAAAACGTTAACTTCGGCTGCACCGAAGCTAATATACCCTTCACAGATTACATTGGTGCCTTAGAAAATAATTTATGCCAAATTTCGTAAATATATCTTGTCAAATGCAAAAGTTTTCCATACAAGAACTTGATTCCGATCGTTCAGTTTGTATGGTAGCTATATGCTATAGTTAACCGATCTGACCAATTTCTTCGGAGGTTACATTGTTTCCTTAGATAGTAATCTATACCAAATTTGGTGAAGATATATTGTCAAATGTGAAAGTTTTCCATACAAGAACTTGATTCCGATCGTTCAGTTTGTATGGTAGCTATATGCTATAGTTAACCGATCTGACCCATTTCTTCGGAGATTACATTGTTTCTATGGAAAATAATCTATGCCAAATTTGGTGAAGATACATTATCAAATGTGAAAGTTTTCCATACAAGAACTTGATTCCGATCGTTCTGTTTATATGGCAGCTATATGTTATAGTGGTCTGATATCGGCCGTTCCGGCAAATGAGCAGCTTCTTGAAGAGAAAATGACGTTTGCAAAATTTCAAAAGGATATCTTAAAAAATGAGGGACTAGTTCGTATATATACAGACAGACGGACAGACAGACAGACGGACACGGCTAAATCGACTCAGCTTAACATACTGATCATTTATATATGGTACCATCAAATCGCGGCGCCCCAAGAATCGTAATATTGCCTTATAGTATATATACTTTATAGGGTCTCCGACGCTTCCTTCTGGGTGTTACAAACTTCGTGACAAACTTAATATACCCTGTTCAGGGTATAAAAATAAGTTAGAATTCGATGAGGAATACAAAAATACTTTTTCGGCTACTCAATTTATACTGTTGGAATAATATCTCTAGCGGAAAAATGGCAAAAAGTGGTCGACCAAAATGATACATACATTTGTATTTGTACATACAAATGTAAAAAAATTAAAAATTTGAAGTTTGATTAGAAATACGAAAAGACTTTTTCGACTACCCAATATATTATACTATATTTGTTGAAATTAAGCCCGACGATTTAGACTATTTATTTAATTCGCCTAACATGTCTATTTCTACGCTGTTCATTTCAGGCACCATACCACTGATCGAGGGCTTTAGCGACGCACGCAATTTGGCCACCGTAGCGACATTCGCCTCGCTAGCCGCAGTGACGTGGCACGCTTGTACGACACGAAATTTAATGCACTCTCGCGTGCTACTGATGGGACTGGCCTGGCTGGCGTTACCCTTCCTACCCGCTTCGAATCTATTCTTTCACGTTGGCTTCGTGATTGCCGAGCGTATACTGTACATGCCCTCCATGGGTTATTGTCTCCTGATAGCCTACGGCTATATGCAATTGGAGGAGTATTTGCGCGTTAAAATCGCAATTGCGCGGCGCTTTCTGCAATTAGCACTCGGTTTGTTGTTGCTAACGCATGCATTGAAGACATTTGAGCGCAATAAAGACTGGCGTACAGAGTATACGTTATTTATGTCAGGCGTACATGTGAACGGACGCAATGCGAAACTGTTCAATAATGTTGGTCACGCGCTCGAAAATGAGCAACGCTACGCTGAGGCGTTAACGTACTTCCAACAAGCGGTACGCATACAACCCGACGATATTGGCGCGCACATCAATGTAGGACGCACTTATAATAATCTGCAGCAATACGAACAAGCCGAATTCGCGTATCGCCAAGCCAAATCTTTATTTCCGCAAGTGAAACCGGGTGAGAGTTATCAGGCGCGCGTAGCGCCGAATCATTTAAATGTATTCATAAATTTGGCACAACTGATAGCGCGCAATCGTACGCGCTTGGAAGAAGCTGATCTGTTATATCGGCAGGCGATAAGTATGCGCGCCGACTATGTACAAGCGTACATCAATCGTGGTGATATATTGATGAAACTGAATCGCACCGCGCAAGCGCAAGAAGTTTACGAAAAGGCGCTACTGTACGACAGTGAGAATGCTGATATTTATTATAATTTGGGTGTGGTATTTTTGGAGCAGGGTAAAAGTGCGCAGGCGCACGTCTACTTCAACAAAGCAATCGAATTATATCCCGAACACGAACAAGCATTACTCAATTCCGCCATACTATTGCAAGAGCATGGCGGTGCAGAAGCGCGTGAATTGTCGCGCATGCGCCTCTTCAAGGTGTTGGATAAGGATGCGAACAATGAGAAGGTCTATTTCAATTTGGGCATGCTGGCCATGGACGAATCGAATTTCGACGAAGCGGAACAATTTTTTAAACGCGCTATACATTTGCGTGCCGACTTTCGTAGTGCGCTCTTCAATTTAGCATTACTATTGGCCGATGCGAATCGACCGTTGGACGCAGTACCGTACCTGAATCAGCTAATACGTCATCATCCTGCACATATAAAAGGTTTAATACTACTCGGTGATATCTATATAAATCACATGAAGGATCTCGACGCAGCGGAGCAATGTTATCGCAGTATATTACGTTTCGAACCGCACAACATACAGGGCTTACACAATTTATGTGTTGTATTTGTGGAGCGTAAGCGTTTGGCGCGCGCCGCTGCCTGTTTACGCTATGCGCATCATTTAGCGCCACACGAGGATTATATTCTACGTCATTGGCAAATTGTACAGCAACGCTTACAGAAGATAACTAAGTTACCTGAAACATCGCCGGAACGGCAAATTGCCTATGCTGAGTATGAGCCTGATGAGTTCAGGGTGTTGTCAAACAAAGTGGCTAGTAAGACTCACACTAATATGAATGAAGACAACAAACAACAACAACACCATCGTCGGTAAGAACGACCACTAAACAGTAGCAGTTAAGAGCGTCATATAATGCTGAGTAAGTTGAAAAGATATTCATTGAAAATGAATCAAATGAAAAACAAAAACATTTTAGAAATTAAGTGCCGGCTTTTACATTAACATATACAAAGATATATGTATGAACATATGAATAATTATTGAAGGCAACTAAGTACGTACTTAAATTGAAATGTACGGCTTTTGAATAGTGTATGCGCTGTATATTATTTGTTGGTCAATTAGAATGTCAATGCATATAATTTTATTTTATATTGACTGCAAGTTTATATTATTGATAAAAAAGTACGAAATGGTTGGTAGCAGAGCTAATCCGTATATGTTGTTGTTTAGCGGAAGAAAACATTTCTGAAGTCATTTGAAGGAATGCTGCCGGTTTGACAGTGCTTGGCGGCTTAAAAATTCGGTTGCGTTCCGTTTAACTAGATCGTAAATTATGGTCAGTGGTGTCGACCGAACCGTTGGTGCAACCGATTAAAATTTTAGTTCGGCGTAGATCTGTCAGCTCAGTAGAAATCCTTAGAGTATTATCTGAGTATGTTTTCTTCGCTAGAAAAACAAAAACTTATACATATGTATGTATATAAATATATAAAATTAAAATAATATTTCCGATTAGCGAAAAAACTCCAAGTCGACACTAATGCGTTTAAAGTTTTTCACGAAGATACAATAGGAATGCAAAATTATTCTTTTTTGCTTACAAAAAAAAAAAAAATTAATTTAAAAAAAGTAGCCAAATTGAATATGTCTAATAAACCTGTGCTGCCAGGTTTTGTACGGTCTCAAGCGCTTAAACCTTTTTATCTACTATTATTTTGTTAATAATTGCAATTTATTAATTGTTATTTAATTATTGTTTATAATTGTAAATTAATTATTTTTTCTTGCCTTCCTGACAAAAATTTTAGCTTTTTTTTCTATTTTTTTTAAACAAAATTTAACTATTATTTATTCATTTAAACATTTATTTGTTGTTATTAATATGACACGTTTGCGATTTATTTTTTTTGTTTGGCAAAGATTTACGAAAATGTTCTTAGGTGTTCAAAAAGCGATTCGAGGTTTAAAAGGCTCGTGACTAAATTTTTCATGGAACACTTTCTTAATTCTTTCTTTTGGCTCAACATCTGTTTCTGTATTGTTAAAACATATAGTCCATCAATGAATATATTCATTGGCCTTGCATTCCCTCTTTATGAGCGCCATACGCCATTGAGTATTCGGAAGGAGATTTATATTATCACAAACTCTGATTTACTTTAAGTTTCTACAATTTCTTTTACACAACTCGGAATCAATTTAAGTATATATGGTTTATTTCACAAAATCGGATTTATCTTTAGTTTGCATAGTTTATTTTTCGCAAGATCGGATTTGGTTTTAGTCTATACGGCGATCAGGAGTAAAACGTCTTGATTTGTCGGCTGTTAGTATTGAAGCAGTCTTTTTTTGCAAATCGCGGTTTTATTAAGAGCTGCAAAGATATTTGAACTAAGCTTAATTTTATGACAAAATGCCTAATGAACTGGAGCTTGTAATCCTGAGCTCTCGTTCTGATTCCCGTCTTGTTTCCTTGATTCCTGCTTTCTGGATCTTTAGTAAATTTCCGGTTTATTCACAATGAATTGAACTGAACCGAACTTGTTAAATGTTCGTCTCAGTCCTTTAAACCTGTTGCGATTATAATCTGATCGCTTTGGATTTGTCGGCGAGGCATCAAAAAAATATTTGATTTACCAGGGCTTAACATTTGCTTTGATCCTTGAGCTTCAATATTGCTCAGCAATGCTCTTTCATTTTTTGAGACTTATAATACTTGCGCTTGATCTCTTTGTAGTCGAAGGACCAACTGTTTGTGTTGCCTGTATGCTTCTTTCTACAGGACGTTTTATTTTTGGCTTGAGATTTTCCTTCTGCTCAAAGCACCAAATGACCTAGTATTAATTCTTTATACTTAATTGAAGTTGAAGAGTACACTCTAACTGGAGTTGCTTTTTTAAATGGATTTCAGCTTCAAAGTCGATTTTCTTGTAACTTGTATATACACATTTAGCAAAAGCTAAATCAATTCTACATCCACGTTAAATGATGATAAACACCCGACGATATTTGAATTCTGCTTATTACCGAAAAGTTCCGCGACTCGGTCATAATGTAGACACATTTTGTTCGATACAATTACAACTTACCCATAATCCTATCCTTGACAAGCTTGGCGGAGCAAAAGTTTTTATAATCGCCTAACCGCTTAACGAAGAAAACTGAGCAAAATCACAAAGAAAATTAATAATTAACACACGAACACACCTTTGACCTCAAGTTTGTTTGCCGATTGTTTGACAGTTGACTGACTCACAAGTCACTTCGTTAATATTAAACAGATTCTTCAGAATCGGGAAAAAAAAACAATTTATTTAATATCGAAAAATTAAATGAGTTTTATTTCAAAGCTAGTTAAGATTGTTTCTTTTTCAAAATGATCGATGCCAAAAGGAAGTAATCGGCTATGTCGTCGTTTTACAGAAAGAGGACAGATTACACTTGCATGTCTTATATTATTACAGTGGCTATATGTAGACTATGCAGAATACATAATTATGGTGCGTTTACATCGTCGCATATAATAATATTGCATTTACATGGAGATGAGTTGTTTGTCTTACAATTACGGTGACTTACATTGTAACATTTAACTCGCACGGGCCGTAATGTTGGCATAATTGTCCAACATATTAACTCCGGCTTTTCCTTTTCAATAATATTGTTGACTCCTTCTGTCCCATGTTTATGCTGCAGAGTATGTATCAAAGCAAAACATCAGAATCAATACATCTACTGTACAATATTTTTGTAAGTATATTTCAACTGTAGCTAGATCATGACTTTCACAAATTCTTCTTAAATCTGACAGAACCAGAATATGTAGTTTTTTGAGAAAAATCACATTTTTGTTTCAACCTTGTAAACGCTCTAGCGGCTAAAGTATTTGACGTAAATGGGTCAAGTAAAATGCACAGGTTAGCAAGTTTGAAGAGCTTTTAGGAAAGTCCTCAACCTATCCTCTATCCCTACCAGGGACATGGCATTATTGTTCACAAAGAAATGTAGTTTTTTGAGAAAAATCACATTTTTGTTTGAGCTTTTTAAACGCTCTAGCGGCTAAAGTATTTGACGCAGGTGGGTCAAATAGATTGCACCGGTTAGATAATTTGTAGAGCTTTTAGGAAAGCCCTCAATTTGTCCTCCCTGTACAGCAGAGCCGCTCGAAATAATGCGCAATTTATTTACCAACGCATACAATCACACATTTGATATCTGCTAGCGTATGATTGTGTGCGTGCGCTTGCTTAGGACACTGAGTGAAATCGTGCTATTTGTTTATTTTATTATTAAAAATTTAGAAAAAAATTAAAAATTATGGTTTTTGATTAAAAAAAGCAATTAAGAACAACAATAATAACAACAAAAACAGCAAATACGTTTGTTAATTTTTTTTTTAACTTTCCATGATTTTTTCCATATCGACTTCAAGATCGTAAGTTTTGATTCTCATTAAGTCCTCTATATGCTTATTCGAAACTGAATTCCTGTATTTCGAGTGAAGAAATTTAAGCGAAGAAAACGCAGCTTCGCAATTATGAGACGACCCAAACATCGAGTATACTTCATTTTTAATTTTTGGATACGACTGTGTATTAATTTTCCTCCAAAACATTGTTTCTTATGTCTAGGTAACAAGCGTTTTAAACATTTTTGCATATTAATTCAATATATGTATAAAACAACAAACAAATGATTTAAAAATAAAAAAAAAAATTATTCGGGTTCCGATTTAATAGCAAATAACGAATTTGTTAAAACTTGTATTGCTTTCATTTGCTTTACCTCGCTCATACCGTTCATGATAGAGGTCAACATAACACCAAACGACCTCACCGCCTCGCTGCAATTGCTCCTCTCTGTACACATGCTTTTGTATAGCTCGCACGCTTCTTTGAAACAGCTGTCGTCATCGCTGTTTGTTTTCTTGACTCTTTTTCCGGATCGGAGTTGAAGACGACAACTCCGAAGGCGACGATAAAATAGTCGGAGAACTTTCAAAACTAAATGGCTCCAAAAGCTCCTGCGAATACATATCTTCTAAAATGTTTGTGGTGCAGCGATTTCTGTAAAAGGGAAATAAATATTTAATACGTATAAAATATTAAAAGAAAGATTAACTTACGGTCTGGGCTGTATATATAGTTTTAAAAAGCTCATATTATCGAACAATGGCCAGGTTTTGGTGTTACTCGCCCCACTTCCTGATGGTGACGCCATTTTCTTTACTTCCCTACTGAATCTCTCCCTTAGAGTCAGCCACCTCTTCGAACATTGCTCATCTGTAAAATAAACCCAACATAAACTATTAAATTCTACCTATATATATACATATATACAAAATATATTAAAATCTAATAAATAATAATAACAATTACTTACCAGTAGCACCTAGCTTCTTTGCCACGCTTACCCACGCAGCCTTCTTCTTGCTCGTCACCCGGTAGCCTACGCAGGCCTTGTTATACAAAATTTCACGCGCACGCACTTCTTCTATTAATTTTTCATCATTCATTGTGATTATTTCGATTATTTATTTCTGGCAAATTAAATTTAGAAAATTAAGAGAGACGATTAAAATGAAATGATGAAAATGAAATGAAGCGTGCTATGTAAAAAAGCGAGGGAAAGAACCGAGCTGACACTCTCTGAAATGTCAACGTAACTTGAAATTCTAAATTCAACAGACTTTCAAGTCAAGTCAAGCGTTCGGTAATCAAATACATGCAAGGCTCATTAAACAGATCTTTTACGTAACAGTTCTCAAGTCTAGCTAGGTCAAGTCAAGCATGCATAACTGGAGCTTTACTGACGGCGTTACAATATGGAATGAATATTAACTTACGCTATGATGGACGCTAGCCTGACCGCCCACAACTTCTACTTAATCCACAAATGCCATCCACTGTTTGACATTTGGATAAGTGGTTGCCACACTGACCTTAATTCTCATCCCACATTCATATATAAAAGCTAAAATGCAAAATCATTAATTAATTTACATAAACATTGATTTTGCCAAAATATGTTCGCACAGTTTCATTTCACACCAATTTCGTCAAGTAGTTATAGCGCTGCTTTTCTGGCATCCCGCCTTTTTCACTAACTGCTGGTTGACGGCACCCTGATTGTGTTTTGTTGCCAGCTCAAAAAACAGATCAGTTTGCCCTGCCAGCTGACAAGCGAGAGAGCAAGAAAAGAGATTCTGATCAAGTTATCTATGACAGTACAGTACTGTGGTACTCAGCCCTCAGCTCTCAACCTATCCTCCATCCCTACCAGAGGCGTGGTAATATTGTTCACAAAGAAATGTAGTTTTTTGAGAAAAATCACATTTTTGTTTCAACCTTGTAAACGCTCTAGAGGCTAAAGTATTTGACGCAGGTGGGTCAAATAGATTGCATCGGTTAGATAATTTGAAGAGCTTTTAGGAAAGCCCTCAAATTGTCCTCCCTGTACAGTACCACAGTACTGTACTGTATCTGCATTCTTCGCCTAAAGCCAATACATGCATTAGGTCCTCCATTATTTCATCTTCTTTACTTTTCCTCTCTTCTGCAAAACAAAAAATATAGTCATTTAAAATAAAACCAATTTCATTTAAAGACATACCATTGTCCTCACAAAAGAATTCAATAATCATTAAATCATTTAAAAATGATAATTATATATGATATATTTTATTCCTTATTTATTTGTGAAGTTGTACAATTAGATTTTAATTTCGGCGGCCGAATGGTTGTGTTTGCGTCTCCACACTCTGTTGTGTTCTTTTCATTGGGGGTGTTTTTTTTACGTGGTGGCTCCCAAACCCAGCGCACAATCCTGGCAAGGGATGATTCACCTTCTCACTTTAGCTCGCCTTCAAATGGCTACCCAGAGTGTTTGATTTGTAAGATCAAACCTTAAACTCAGATTCTTTAAGTTCTTACCCCTGGTATGAGAAAAATAAGGTTCCTTCTTGAGCTGAGAAATATTTCATTCTAATTTTATTTAAAATGAATGGACTGTATGATTAACCCTTTAACGAAAAAACTGTATCGTTTCTAATAGATTTCGGATAGAAATGAAATACGTGTTTTATAGTTTAAACAATTTTTTTTTTTTATTTGGGTGAAAAACAACAAAAAAGGGTATGTGGCAGATATGTCACGTTATGTAACAACGTCTCTAAGCTCATTAAATAATAATATACATACGTATTTGTATTTCGTGAATATTTACATGTTTTTTAGGAAGTGTGAAATTCTTTGAAGCAGTTGTTCTGCTTGTTGTAGCATAAAGCCACACCACATTATTCACATACCGTTTGTGATACTCCAACACATCCTGGACGCTTGCAACGTTTTCGTTTCTGCCCATACCGGCCAGTGTCCAACTTGATCTTGCCTAACTGCCATAGGAGGAACATGTTGGGCTGGGCCCTTATGCTTTTTTGATTGTATCTCCGCTTCAATTCCTCTTCGTTTCATAGGGGACTTTGTACCCAATTTGCACAACACCGTGACAACTTCTAAACGAAAATCAGCAGATGACAACTGATTGCCTTCTAATATTTTTTCTTTATGAGCTCTTTTGTATAAGAGCCAAGCATTAGACATTGCAAGGTCTAAAAAGTGATAAAATTGACGAACGTGCCATCGCTTGCTTCTTAGCAATATCTTATAGCGGCCCATGATGCTGTCAATGAGATCAACCCCACCCATGTGCCGATTATACTCGGCTACAATATAAGGTCTTTCAATATCTATGTACCTTTTGTTTGCCTTATCATAGCAGCGCACAGTGGGGCAGAATGACCTAAAAGTTGGCATCAACTAAACAGCTTAAGCTAGGAAGTTGGAAATTGGTACCTTGATTCCTCTTACTAAAGTAAGTATGTGTACCAAATTTCAGAATATTGCGCTTACAACCGAAGTTTTTAGACTGTATATATAGCATATAGTGATTGGTGGCGACTGCTTTATTTTATATATATGTGACATGGTCTACGGAAAGGGGGCTTATTTGTCAAAAAATCAATTTTCACTTTTTAGTTGATTCGGATGGAAGATGAGATGCTTTTTCACGTGATAGAATCCAAAAAGTCATAACTTGTTTGAAAGTTCCCTAAAAATGTAGAGAAAGAAGAGTAAAAATACGAAAAAATATAATTTTTTTGTAATGAACAAAATATATTGAATTATAAGCTATAAAGACGTGATTATACACTAGAAAAACGATTTATGGGCCAAAAATAATAATGCTGAGTAGTTTATGTATTTTTCTTTGTTGTCGTTTTCCTTGAGATCTTTTTACGTGTTGATCCTGAGGAAGATGTACCTGGTTCCTCGTCTGGTTTGAGAACATCTTCACTAGTTTTTGCCTTCCCTTTCTTCGATTGCAAATCTTTCGGCAATGAAGCCACAATATCTACTTTAGATATATCCTAAACTAAGCTGCGAAGATTGTGATAGATGTACCGCTGACGTTCCAAAGATAAACCGGCTGGTTGTATAACTTTCGGCATTTCAGGATCGATAGGTTTTAACAGAAGCTTAAAGGACTGCACTTCTTCACTGTCTGTGAATTTCTTTGTTTTTACACAATCTGTAGAGATTATGAAATGATGGAATTGCGTTATTGCAACAAGTGACTTGTACAGTGGTTTAAAATAGCTGTCCCATTCATACCAGATGACTTTTTCAGGCGATACAGCCCTATTATAACCCTCAGGTGATGATGCCTCGACACACTGCTGTAAATCTGCATACGTGTCGATGTTACTGACAGCATACTTACTTTTGAAAATACCGAAGTAACGATCAGGCGCGAACTTAGTGTGCCCTGTAAGTAGAAAATTGAATAAAATAGTTTTGTTAAGATCCCGAGCCAAACGCCATTGCAGATATGATAGCACAGTGTTATTCTTATTCTGCCCAACACAATTGTCACAGAAAAGAACGAGTGTTTCAATGTCCTTATAGTAGGTTTCCAGGTGATAATGCAGGATGCTCACAACACAGTTCGGTCCTTTACCAACGTAAAAAAAAATTATAAGTAAGACCCTGTAAAGGTGAGCAATTTGAGTTCCTATGATTCAGTTTGGAATTCTAACCTGAACTTTTTGTTTTTCGTCTGTAATTCCGAAGACTCCGCACCTCTTGGTTGCTTTGAAGTATGCTGTACCAGGTTGTTGTGGACTGACAGGGTAGTGAACGGTTTGGGCAAAATCAAATGACAGAACGACTGCTGTAGGGTCAGTATTTCTACACCAACTTTGATAATATTCTTGTTGATTTCGGGCTCGGTGGAGGTGATCAAGAAATTGATTAAGCTTCTGTTCGCGTTCAATGTCAGTAACACCTTTGGCTTGCGCAACCGATATTGCGTTTCCTATTAAAAGAAAAAATACTGAATTTAATCTCAACGTTTGATACAACTATAAAATGAGCAAATAATGAGCTACTTACCACGGCAGACATCGCAGAGATCATCCGCTGGTTTCATAACTGTAACGTAGGGTATGTATTTGGATCATATCCGTCGAAAACTGCGATTACTCATCTTCAATTCGTCATCACTGAGTGAAGAAATGTATTTTCGATAAATTGAGGACTTCGTCTCGCTGGATGGCAGTTTCATTATCCGAAAATCCTTAAATTTCGGGAGTCGTCCGGGCAGTGGAAGAGCCATTAAATCGGCTATAGACTCGATGAATTTAACAGCTTTTTCGATGTCAGCCGGTTTAAATGACTTTGGATGTGTACTCGGTTTATTTGCCAGTCCGTGTTGGCGCACTGTTACACCCTGTTTCTTTCCCGCACTCACCTTTTAGCTCACCACCAATTTCCCGTAACTCAATAAATAAAACTATGGATTGTTTGGACGCGTGTTCGAATAGGGTTTTATTAATTTAAAATTCACCGCTGTTTATGGTAATTTTGGGGACGGTATATACCCCAATAAGGTTTTAATAAATAAGTTAAGATTCACAAAGTTACGCTGATACGATTTCGGGAACGGTATCTGCCCAATAGGGTTTGATGATGAAAAAAACCGGAAACTTTGCGAAAAATGGAAGAGGCTATGTAACTGATGATCTCGGCGGCGTGGGAGATGCGCGAAAAGGTACCGAACGTTGCTGATGTCGATAATCAACTGAACTGCACCTCCTCGTCGGTTCCCTTTTTCGCTTTGGTAAGGGGGCGGTGTCATGGTTGTTGGTTGGCGTACTTGTGTGTGGGTGTCAATATGTGTTGCTCTCGTGAGTAATGTGGATGGTAAATGGTGATGTGATGAGTGTGGTGAAGGATGCGTGTCAGTGTTGATATGTGGAGTTGCTGTGGTGTGATAGTGTGGTGTATGTGTGGATGCCCCGGGGAGGATGCTCATTTATACACACCCTGTGCAGCAAAATGACGTACTAAATGTTCGTAACGCTTCTTCCCACACGCATGTACAAAAAGGAAAAACGAACGACAAACAGGTACTCTGTAGAAGGTAAATGTAATTTTATGCCTCATAACTTCTGTATCCTGTCACTGTCCACATTTCTTCCGTCCAGCAAGCTTTGCGTATACACTATCTAGCTTTTCGTTACTCATAATTCCAGCTTCGATGTGACTTAGTATCACTAAATAAAGTTCATTTTTCGACATCTCTAAACAATTGTACCGCGTACTCTCGATCATTTCCCGTGGTATCAGTGTATGACATTTATTATTACAACAATCTTTTGACAGAAATTTTGTTACCAGCTCCTCCTCCTTTACTTCAACAACAGACAGGTCAATCTTAACAAAAGTTTGTTCGGTATCATGTTCTGCCTGAGATACATATACTTCGTCTTCATCATAATCGCTCTCTTCATTGTTTTCATCATCCTTTTCATGGAAATATTGTCCGTATACGGCACTGAACTCCTCATCAACACTCATGTTTCATTTCATGCGAAATGCGAAGACGATAACACAAGTATACACGGTTTGGGATCTGGGCAACCAAAAGTGGTTTCTATGACAATTGATGACACTGAATCCGAATCTTCATTTCGTTTTTTAAGATTGATTCTAGTTTTTGAAATAATCAAGAATTTAATTTTTTATGATTTTTGTCAAATAATATTAATTTTATTAACTTAAAAGTAACATATCAGAAATGAAGATTGGTGGAACTTTGCCTTTTGTATTGTTTAGTATCTGTTTCACGTATTAGAGTCCAACAGTAGTCGCTCATCATGCCTTCATCCCAAAATCCTTGGTATCTTCTTTCAATGTTGGCTAGATCTTGGTGTAGCCGCTCTCCTTGTTCGTCGCTCGTATCACCCAAGTTTTCGGGAAAAAAATCGAGATGGGAATGCAAAAAATGGATCTTTAGAGACATTCTAGCTCCAATCTTTCGATAATTTTGCAACATATCGCCAATAATTTCTTTAAAATTAGGGGATTTGTGATTACCAAGAAAGTGGTGAACGATATTTTGAAAAGATGCCCATGCGGCTGCTTCATCGGGCGATAAACATTTTGTAAATTTTTTATCAGCCATTAATTTTCTAATATCAGGTCCGACAAATATTCCTTCTTTGATTTTTGCATATGACAATTTAGGAAACAACTTAACTAAATACTGAAAAGCCGGTCCTTCACGGTTTATTGCTTTGACGAAGTTCTTCATAAGGCCTAGTTTAAGCTTAATATAAGTTGTTGGTAGTAAGGGCAATAGTATGTGACTATATGTATATATATAGGGTGACCACCTTTTCAAGATCTCATTTACGTACACAAAATTTTTTTTTTTTGCCTCTTTCTATAATGATAGTTAGATTACTATAAGTTTATATTAGGTACAGTTTTTAATTAATGAAAAAACGGTGCTTGCAAATGCAATTTAATTTAATTTGATTTCAATTTATGGTCAAGTTATGGAGAAAGCAGTTTATTTTTCGATATCCAAACTCGTTTTTTGCATACAAATTTCAGCATGCTTATTTTTGTTTTCGTCGATCTGATTGGCATTTTTGAATGCGTACTTTTCATTTGATGCAATTTCCTTCAACATTTTAGGTTGCATTTGTAAAAATTCAAAAAATTCCTTACAAGTCATTTTAATGTTGTATCGAACATATAAAAGATCTCGCAATGTTTCGATCTTTATTTGTGATTTTTCCTCGTTCCAAATCTGATTGATCAGAGAAAATACTCGTTCAACGGTGGCTGATGTGCCCGGCAAGGAGAGAATATACGATATGATTCTGACCATGTGGTTGTATGGAGCCTTCTTTTTGACGAAATGTTGAAAAATTTCAACCCAGCGTTGATCGGTGGCAGTACCATTTTCTTCCCACGATTGGATTTTCTCTTCGGTTACGTATCTTTCCAAATACGTGAACTGATCGAATAAATCAGTATCGGATGATTCCAGATCAAAATGGTTATTGGTTGCGATGTACTTCGCAGTGGTTTCGATAAACTTCCATTGCGGTGGTTGATCAAGCGCACACCAGGCAAAAATCATAATATGGTCAAATTGTTCTTTCCACTTTTCAATATATTTTATACATGACTAGCTGACCCGGCGAACTTCGCACCGCCTAATTATTGGAGGCATATTTAGTAAGTCACAAACACACGACACAATACTTTTTTAATTTTATTGAAATTTGCTGCTTTTAGATTTTTAGGCATATTAAAGAATTATAGTATAGATGCACAGCAAAGAGACGTTAACATTTCAAGTGACATTTTACCATAGACAATTTTTTTTGAGTGAATACTGACAAATATTTACACTATAACTATCAAACTACATCTGTCGTTTTTTGCCACTCAACAGAGTACATCCAACAACGTACTTGGCCATACACACGATGCTTTGTAATGAAATTCATTAAAGATTTTAATTTTTGCTTGTAAACTCTGGCTGTGATGTCATGCCTATCAAGTGGTGTTTGGTTGTGTAGCAGTTCTTTTTTTATTTCAATCCATTGTGGGTTACAGGTGAATGTAATAAATAGGTCTGGACGGCCATACTTTCGAGCATGAGACATCGCCTCTTGAGCGTACTCGTGCATGTGGCGCGGGCTTCCGATGTAAGTGGCCGGTAAAATTGTCATTCTTCCTACATTATTTACATTGCCGTCAGCATTGATTGCATCGCGAAGATGAATGTACTCTTCAGATCGAAGCTGCTGTTGGTTAAGACGGATGTATGTCAATCTTTCAGTCTCAATTTTGACGTACAAATTAATTATGTCGTTTGTTTTTGCGCAACCACGGGCAACTGCCACGTTTTCTTTATTATGTTTTCTTATATACAGTATTTTGCTTAAGTCTAGATACAAATATTTATCTTACATTCTAGGAAGTATATCTACAATCCACTTGAGATATGACATATGTTACAAGTGGAAAGATTCATCTTACAATCTATGAATTGTATTTTGGGACCACCTAAGGCGGACAGTATTAGGAAAGTACCATATGGGTTACATATTTATAACAGAAATACAATATGTTCATGTAATATGAACTGGTGGTATTAACTTACATGTCCACTGCATACTGATGAAAGAGCCGTTGACACATCAAAATGTGATTTACTTCACCTTCACCGATCATGAGTCTGTATGCATAATAATTCATGGCATTGACTTTTTTGTGTGTATCAGCACCTGGAAGTACATATGATAAAAAAATACATTTATATATTGAACATATAAAATATTTTATTTTGTATAATCTAATTACCCGTTGTTGGATTAACCATTTTGATATTAAAATGGTACCCATCTTCTCCCTGCCAGAAAATTAATGGGTATTGTAAAGCATCATAAGCTCTATTCGTTTCATATACACGTTTCAATTCATTGTTCCGGCGATGAAGTACAATATCTCTTGATTGCAAATTCTCTCCAACAACGACAATAGCCACTTCATCTATTGTCGGTGAATTAAACCTCCTTGCATGCTCTCCAGCAGGTGTTTTGTCGGCTCTTATTACAATATTATGGCTGTCTGATGGCATCCGATCCAGTGCCATTTTGAACATCTTCACTAATTCATTATTCTCGTGAAGAAATGTTTGCAGTTGTTGGACAATGATTCGCTTGACGGTTGGATTATGACCACAACGTGTATCAACTTCCACATCTTGATTGCCCATAAAATAAATTTGCAAAAATTTATGATCTGCATCTGGCACTGGCAGCATTGCCCCCAGTAAGTGATGAATTTGTCCTTGTATCTGTAATTGTTTAAGAACTGGTTAAATTAATTGTGATACAAATACAAATTAGAATTTCACTAAAACAATTATGGTATAGAGTAAATCCCGCTTAAGTGCCACACCTAACGATGTCAGGTTTTTGTGCCATATGGTTTACGAAGATTTCGTTTACGAAATTTCTAAAAAGCTGCCTAGATATATTTTTGATTAAATCAATTTTAATGATTATAATTTACAAAAATTAATAAAAAAAAGAACGAAAAAGAATACAATTTAACAAAGAGACCTTTCTTGAGATCAAAGCTTTTAAAATTAAATTATTAATTCAAGTTTACATATGGGTAGGTACATACATTTTATGTACTTATCTACTTATTTATGTATATGTAATAAAGTAGTTTCGCTTCAATTTAAAAAAAGAAATCAGTAATTTTTTTCTGACGAAGATTTTGAAATTTCTTTTTGAAAAGCTTTTCTTCCAAAGTTTCAATTTCTTCGTCGTCAATATTGTTGTAATCTACAAACTTCTTAATAAGGCTAAGAGCACTTAAAGTTTCAGCAAAGGAAGGCGGGTCAGTTACGGCATCAACTGCAGATTCTTCTGATGATTCAACATCAGCCTCATTTAATACATCTTTTACTATTTCCTCATCAGTAAGAACACCAAAGCAATCAATGTCACTGTCGCACCCAACGTATTCATCAAAGTTATGTATTTCAATAGGGACATCTACTATTTCCTCGATAGGGTCGAACGAAATATCTTCTACTTGAAATCCGGCCTACAAAACGAAATTCAAGAATTTTAAATTAAATACATACCTGCAATATTTTGCTTTTCATAGTTCAAACATAATTATTAAGAGCTAAACTTACTTTTTGAAAGCAATTTCTTATGGTATCGCTTTTAACAAGCCACCACGCCCGTTTAATAAAATTAAGGGCATCAAGTATTGAAATCGATGTTATAAATTGTTTAATTGACAAGTCGTTCTCTATGGCAAATATTTGTTTTCGAACCAGTATTTGTCTGAAACAAACTTTAAAGCAGTGTATTATCCCTTGGTCGAGAGGCTGCAAAAGTGATGTCGTGTTTGGTGGCAAAAATGTAATCTTTACATTCTCAACATTCAAACCATCAACTTTATGGCAGGCTGCGTTGTCAACTATTAATAACACCTTTCGCTTTTGCTTTCCCATTTCATTGTCAAATTCCTTCATTATGATTGACCACAAAGATCCAGTCATCCAAGCTTTGTTCTGGGAATAGTACGGCAGCGGCACAACTTTTCCCTTAAAACACCTCGGGTTTTTCGACTTTCCAATTGCAAAAACTTTTTTGAAGGTTCCATCTGAATTACATAAAAATAACAGAGTCAGGCTTGCCTTTTGTGCCTTACCGCCCACCGCCTTGTCTCCTCCTTTACACAACGTTCCGCTTGAAAGAGCCTTGTGAAAAAGACCGCTTTCATCCGCATTAAATATATCGCCTGGCTCGTAGTCCTTTATTAAGGTATTTAAAACTTCATTGCGGTAGTTTTCCGCCGCCGTAGTATCAGCATCAACTAGCAGTTGGATCAAAGTCGCAGCCCATTTTAAGTGCGAATTCCTTTGCCTTTTGTGCAATTTGAGCGAATTGTCGCATTCAATGATCGCATCTGGTTGAACCATTTTGATAAAGCTTCCTCTACTTTATCGCATGTACCAAAACGCAATCTTTGGCGTTTTAAATTAGTTTTCGAAGCAGCCGCCTCAATTTCTTCGCGCTTCCATCATATTCGATGGATGGTTGAAATGTCCACCTTGAACTTTTTTGCCACATCAGCCTTCGGCTTTCCTTCGTGTTCAATCAAATTTATTGCTTGCAACTTTTGTTTTATAGTCAAAGCAGTTACTATTTTGCGCGTTTTACCAGGCATTTTTCTGTATTTTTCAAACTTACAACGATGCAAATGACAAAAGCGAAAATTTTTGACACATAGATAGCGAAGATCGATTAATACAAATACTCGATAAGAAAAGCACTTATCCATATTGCCATATTTTAAGATTTTACAAGAATATTTTTCGATTTTATAATTTTAAATTTAAAGTGGCACTTAAGAGGGAAAAACTTAAACCAAATTTTTTAATGGAGCACGAAATTTAGTGGCCGCTAAGCGGGATTGGCACTTAACCGAGTGGTACTTAAACGGGGAAATTTCTATTCATTTTTTCGAAAAAATGTTCCAAGGAGTAAAATACAGGTACTTAAGCGGGAATGGCAGTTAAGCGTGGAGGCACTTAAGCGGGATTTACTGTATTCAAACTCATTCTCATTTTCTGATGCCGTTTCTTCTTCACTATCTTCAAATGATGAATCTGTTTCATCTTCACTAGGCTCATATTCGTCAGATGAACCCGCAGAAAAATCCGACAGACTTTCAACCACTCTCTCTAACTCCTTTTGGCTCAAAGATCTTTCCGACATTCTAGTCCTGGAATAAACATAAACTTGTACGCACCTGTTGGTACATATAAATACCAGTGAAAAATACTGCTGGTACATATGTATATGTACCACGATATAAAAGTGCATATAAAATATACACCTCCTTCAAATAAAACCTTTTTCATATTCACCTATGTTCCTCTAAGTTTCGTGTTCGGAAATACAACAAATGTTTACAATGTCACTTCTGATTCGCCCTTTTTTTACTAAAAATCACTTGTAATTACACATTCAGCTCCGATAACACGTGGATAAGAGAAAAACTGTAAAACTTACGCCTGCCATACTTTCAAAAATATTTAGAGTTACCGGCTGGTATAATTTTATACCGTTTTTAGAGCAATTTAAGACTTTAAGGGTATTTAAAATTGCGCTGGTAAATATGTGTACCACTCGGGACGAAAGGGTTAAATTAACAAATCATATAAAAATTCACTTTTTTCATTTATTCCTTTAATAGGTAAAAAAGAACAACTTATGAGACGTATATTAAAAAACAAATTACACAGCTTAAGTCTAAAACATAAACGAAAAAATTCAAAATTCATTGGAATATCTTATTTCGGCCAGAAGTAATTATTCAATTTCTGTCGTATCTCATGACCTGAAATCAAAAATTTTTCTGAAATAATTAAAAGAAACGATGCAACTATATTGAATCTTACTTCAATATTTAGTGCAGTATCCTTTATTTTTTATAACTGCTGAGTAACGCCTGGGCATCGAATCCACTAGATTCTGGCACTTAGCAGCTGGAATTTGCTCCCATGCGTTCTTCACTAGTTTCCAAAGGGCATCTTTATATGTTGGATTTTTTCCTCTAAGAGCCACTTTAACCTCTCGCCACAAATTTTCAATTGGGTTTAGATCTGGCGACTGTGGCGGCCAGCATAAAACTTGGATGTTATTTTGACTAAACCATTCTTTTGCCCGCTTCGATGTGTGTTTTGGGTCGTTATCTTGCTGGAACACCCATCGAAGCGGCATGTTAAGCTCTGCGTAAGGCAACATAGTTTCATTCAAAATTCTAGTGTATTGCAAGGCATCCATTGTACCTTCTATCCGAAATAGAGGAACAGTCCCATAATAAGAAAAGCACCCCCACCGCCATGTTTTACCGTTTTTACAGTGTATTGAGGGCAAAATTCGGTATTGGGGGGCCTTCGCACAGTAAGGCTGCCTCGGTCAGAGTTAAATAAATTCACTTTTGTTTCATCTGACCAAAGAATGATTCGCCACTTACTCGCTGGCCAATTCACATGATCCTCGGCAAATTTTAACCGTTTTTTTACGTTTGCTTTGGTTAAAATCGGTACCTTTCGAGCTCTGTTAGCTTTTAATCTTTCTTTGTTTAACAGTTTTCTAATTGTTGAAGTATCCACATCCAAAGAAAACTGTTTTTTGAGTGCGCAAGAGGTCACAAACGGATCTTTTTTAACGTGACGCAGGATACGCCTTCGCAAACCCTCGTTGATTTTGGGCTTTTTGCCTCTGTTTTCTGGGATATCTTTGTAATTTATGGTGTTTTCAACCATTTTTTTTGAGCAGCCAACTAATCCAGCTATTTCTCTTTGACTTTTGCCTTGCTTTCTTAAATTTTTTTATCAATTTTCTGCATTCAGGGCTGCAGTGTTTGGCTCTACCCATTTTTAGAACTAAAAAGAATTAAACACCCAAATGTATGGCTTTATTTCAGCACATCACTGTATTTAATGAGCTCCTTCCGAAATATTTGGAAAAAAATTGAGCAGGAGAATCTAGGTCTAAAATATTGCTATCTAGAGTATCGTCTCCTGTAAAACGAAGTTGATGTTCGTTCAAAGATAGGTTTTTTTTCTTCCATAGCACACTAATTTTAGATTTTTTTTCTGTTTCCTGACGATCCTGGTGCACTCTGCACATTACTTTCACTGACGGCCATGGACAAAATCGGCAAACTATCTTCACATTCGTCATCTTCTATTATGTTTTCAAAACACAAATCATCCAAATCAGTGGGGTCAAAGTCTGGATCTGCAATGCTATCGCCATCAAAATCAAGTCCATCAACGCTTTCTTCGTAATCCATAAGAATATTTTCGATTTCATCCTCTGTCAGTTTTATATTAGTCATACTAAAAAAATACACGTTATAACACAATATTCTGTAAAAATAAGAAACTATTGAATAATATACAACGAATATGAGTTACTTATTGAAGAAGAAATTTTAATTAAAATGGAATAATATTGAATATTCGATGCTGCGATGGTAGCGCAGTCTGCGGATCCAATGTAAAATATTCTAAAACCAACAACTACTTACAATTTTTGTTATTTTTTTTTTAGGCATTTTTGTTGCAATGCAAGGTGTTACTAATATCCCAAATCCTCGGTCACTCCTTCTCGCAATTCGCAAGTGGGCGCTTCTCCAACGTTGTAAAATTTAGCATTCGATTTTTGCGTTTTGATGAACAAATCTTCTGTTCCATTTTTTAAATTTTCAAAAATTAATATTATTTTATAAATTTCACAATTTCACTATACTCGCACGACGCGCCAATGACATTTTCCTTCAAGAAACAATTCTTGATTTCAGGTTTCTTCGCAAAACCAGCATTGCACTATACGCATTTGATTGAAAACATTTTTAAAATAATGTTATACAGTTAGCAAAAAAACAACTTGTACACTTATTGAACTAAAATAAAAATAAACACAGTGTTAATAAAGGTTAAGCGTTTTGCTTCACTTATTCCTTACCTCGGGTGGGGGGCAATAAATGATAGCTAACGGCTCCTTTATTTGAAATATTTCCTTTTAATTCTTCTTTTACCCCTTACCACTGGTGGGGGGAAGTAAAATTTGTAAATAAAAGGAATGTTTTCGATTGAGATTTTCTTTCAAATCTGATCTTTATTTCGTATTTTTCTTTAAGCTTATATACAATTTGTAAAAACTATCTTATCTATCTAAATATATGCGTATGTGTGTATATTATATTATATGTATGCAGTTATTGTTTATTGCTGCTTGACATGGGATTGTTTTGATACATATGTGTGTGTATGATAATCTTATCTCTTCTCTAAATTTATGACATGTGTCCCTATGCATTTTTGTTTTTATTGCATGCGCATTGCATGTAAATGCATTCATATATATGTTTATTAATATATAATAGATATTTGTATTCAGTAGAATTTCGGCTTTGCTGATAAATAAGCATGTTCAATGATATTTGAACACACAGTGTATTTTTCACTAACTCACCTTCTTCTTTACCACCACAAGATTTGTTTTAGAAATGAAAAAATGTAATTGAAAATGTAATTAGAATGGAATATACGCGTGTATATACTTATGTAATGCGGTTTTCTTGTTTGTATACAATGTATTTCACTTTATAAATGTAAAGAGAAAACTATAGTAATTAAATTTTTGTAATTCCGAAACTGGATGGAAATGGCGAAACTCGGAAAAAAACGCTGTTGCTGCTCAATGACGAAAATTCGGGAAAAAAACACTGATGCCGCTCGATGGCGAAAGATCGGGAAATAAACTGATGATGCCGTTCGATGGCGAAAAATCGGGAAACAAACTGCTGATGCCGCTCGCGGTAATTAAGAATAGTTTTTAATTATTCTTTAAAAATATATTTTCCTTCGATTCCTCGAAGGTTCCTTTATTTAAATGTTTAATATTAGTCTACACAAAATATTATAACTTATTATGTCTGAATTTCTATTCAAACTGAGGACAAGAGTTGTATGCGTGTCACTCTTTTATAGCAGTGCAGTCAACTCGTGTCGTCTTCCTATTGGCTAATTCCGGTGGCGTGGCATCTTGGATAATGCCATGCTTTTTGTTGTTGGTCACGTGGTGGCTGTACATTCTTGTAAGGTAATGCCCCATGTGTCTGTATGTTGATCACGTTGTATATGCGTGATGTGGCATTGGCTTGTTGTTGGTCACGTGGTGTGTGTACTCTTGTAAGATGATGCCTCTCCATGTGTTTGTGTTTTGATCACGAGCCACTTATTGACGTCACGGTGGTCGTCTCCACTGAATTTAGGCACAGCGGCTTCGAGCTCATCGGTATTTATATAATTTTTCGGTGGTTCGTGATAATGTTAGTTCCCAAGTTCAGCTATTTCGCGACGTAGTTTTAGGATTCGGAGTTGTACATTTTCATATAGTGGTTCGATTTCTGATGCGGTTGACGCAGGAGCAGGACAAATATCGGGCCTGGTGGTATTCGTTTCGGCTGTAGGGACAGCAGTTATGGCGGCGATGGCGGGCAGCGGTCGTTTTTTCAGCGGTGGTGGCAGCAGTTACAGCAATGGTGGCGTCGGGAGCGCTAGTTTGAGCAGCGGTGGTGACAGCGGTGGTGACAGCGGTTATGGCGGCAGTGGCTTCGGGAGCACCAATTTTTGTAGCAGTGTTGGCAGCAATTAGGGCAGCGGTAGCGTCGGGAGCACCGATTCGGGAATTAATATTCGTATTTGCGGCTTTGTTGCCCTTACTTGATCTCATTTTCTTTAAATTTTCCTTTGGATGGCTGTGGATACAACCCCATACCTGAGATTTAATAAAAGCTCGTTTTGTCTTTCTCACTTGCGAAAAATGAATGTCGGATGTTTTATTGACAAAATGGCCACCGGCTCTTTTTGACAGGTCACCGGGTACTTCATATACATACAATTCATTTCTATTATACAATGGGTGGTTCAGACAACTTATAATTAACTTAATGTTTACAACTCAAAAGAGTACAAAAACAAACATACACAGGCAATCGGACGCGCGAAAAGTTGTTCTTAAGTCATAAATCGGGCGCGAAATCCTAAATTGCCTAAACAATAAAATACACACAAAAACAAAACAATCGGGCGCGAAGAAAAAATAGCTACAAAATATTATAAAACAAAAATAGAAGGTGTACATGGAAGCGGCTACAAACCTTAAGGAGAAAAGGAGTGGAGAAAGGAAGAGTAACAAAACGCAGACGGAATAAAGGCAACATATGTACATGTACATCTACCTGCTCTTAAAGGTATATTTTAATGCACATATGTATGTACGTAAAAATACGTTTATATGCTAATATATAATCCGTATTTCAAAATCCGTTTTAACCACGAAAAAACGGTTACCAAACTGTCACAGTTTCGAGTTTATTTTGCGGGAAAACCGAACACAGTGTGGTATAACGTAAGTATGTATATATATCAAAATATATTAATAAATAATATTACTTTATTGCCTATGTACTAGCTTACATTCGTGTATTCACACCCTTATTAACAAACAAACAAAAAAAAACATTCAAGTACATACATATTTACTTACAAATTTCTCAGGCAATACCCCTTATGTTTAACAAAAACAATAAGTAGGATTGCAAACACTAAATAAGCAAAGGCATTAACAAAAAAAAAACAAAACAAGATAAAGGTACAGAGAAAAATAAAACATACATAAATATATGCATAATTTTAATATACATACATACATACTACATATACATAGTATGTTGATACCAACAACATTAAAAGAGTGCATAATAAACAATTTGTCTTACAAACTGAAAAACATACATAAAGTGCACTTCGCTTTCGCGCTCGCTTCCCAGTGCGAACATACATACATACATACATATATATTTATAATCATACGGCATAAAATCTGCCTGTAATTTAATACCCCACACCGAGTACTACATTCTACTTTATGAAAATTATAAATTTTAATTAGTTTTTCAAAAATAAAAATCATTTGAACAAAATAAACTAAACAAATAGATATTGGTACATATAAAACTGTATGTAACTATATATTTATCCAAAGACCACATTGGCGAATATTCAGCAATAGAAACTAACTCCAACAACCAGTAATCTTTTTTGTTTCAGGTAGATCAACATTTCCAATGCGACCAATTCTTCTGGTTCTTTGGTCCAAGAGAAATGGTTGTTCATTGATAGGAACTTTTCTTTCCTTTGGACGAGTGCAAGAAGAAAAATAAATGCATTTACAGGCTGCGATGTCAAATAATTTTCCGGCAGAAGAGACAAAGTTGTCTCTTTTAGAGCTCACACCTATTGGGTTCCTTAAAAACATTTGTTTAAGAGTCAGAAATTTCTTATGGTATGTGGTGAGCATTTGTACAACTCTGGTGTGTGAAACTATCGGAATTGATGACTTTTTGAAAGTATTTTCAACCTTTTTTGCAACTATTTCTGTAACCTCTTTACTCCAACGTTCATAGTTGTCGCCTCGGAGTCGCCCTATACGAAATCTTTCAAACTGATAACACAAAAGAACATCCTGGTAAGTAGGTAACTGGGACTCAGAGAGATTGTACGGATATATGCCAAACACAGGACATTTCTGTCTACATTTAAATTTAGATACAGACATTTTGAGTTCTGTGTTCTATTAAAAGAATATAAGTGATAGCACTCGGCGAAATCAACGACAAGAGAGAAGGAACTTGATGAAAAAATATTTATGTGGAGACCAGTCCGAACGTGTCGTATGGCGCAGGGAAATGAATGTAAGTGATAGAACTCGGCGAAATCACCGACAAGAGTGAAGGAACTCGATGAAAAAATATTTGTGTGGAGACCTATCCGAACGTGTCCTTTGGCGTAGGTGAATGTGGCCGCAAGCCGATTTTCACCTTGCGCTGTGGCGTGCCGCATTTTCGCTCGTATCTCGGGAACGGTTCGTCTTACGGCCATAATCGTGTATACCATTTCGGTAGCAAATGACGTGACAAATAACTTTTGTTTTACACGTTTTGCAATGAGATGCGTATTTCAGGCTCTAGGTAGACAATTTCACGATTTTAGGCGAATTTCCGAAATTTCAAGGCCGGAGTTGGGGTTGAAGATGCAATCCGATCTCAAAACAAAAAGTTGCATTGGAATCAGGAAGTACTAAGGCAACTTGTCCGCACAATTAGAAATCCGGAATCGAAAAAAGTCCGGAATCGACCCACCCTACTTGTCATTCCTATCTCTCTGCCCCCAAGTGTAAGATTCCTGAGACTGGGTAAGGACCTGCGTCTCGTAAACGGGACTACGGTCGTCTTGGAGGGATTGATGTTCAATTCAACCTCTTTACACCACATCTTCGCTAGGTTTAGACCTCTTTGTATTAGGTCACAGAGTTTGTTTGCCCTTTGCTATAATTACAATATCGTCCGCATACCCTTGGCAGCGGATCCCATTGTTCATCACAATAGTCTCCCCAAACGCGGATATAAGAATAGATACACAAGCCATCGTTCTACCGCAACTCACAAATTTGCTTCCAAGCTGTGAAGTAAATAAAAAGCAATAGGAAAAATGCTCATATCTCAAATTAGCAGACCCCAACTGCCATACCCCATCACAAATCGATTTGTTATTAGGTAGTGACTTAATATCTCAAATAATTCTTGAAGGTATAGAAAAAATCTCCAATAAATTGTTAGCCCAAAATACAATCTTTGGGTGGATATTAAGTGGCCAAGTAACAGAAAAAATTAATTCTTTTACAACTGAAGTTGAAAATATTTCAAACGAATATTTAAATGATGAACTCAAAAAATTCTGGGAAGTAGAAGAATTACCTCAGGCTACTCAACTTTCAGAAGAAGATCAGGCATGCGAAGCCTGTTACAAGTCCACAACAACAAGAAACGAACATGGTCGTTATGTTGTGCGACTACCATTCAAACCAACTTTTCCTGAAACCACTCTAGAATATCAGTCCAGCAATTTCTAAGCCTGGAAAAAAGCCTAATGAAAAAAAGTGAGCTTAAATCAGTATATGATAATGTGATGGACGAATATCTAGATCTCAATCATATGGAAGAAGCTGTACCATATGAAAAAGTGTCTAAAGGTAGATATTTATCTTTTTATCTGCCACACCGTGGGGTAATAAGACCTGATAAAATAACAACAAAAGTACGAGTGGTTTTCAATGCCTCAAAGTGTACGAGCTCAGGCAAATATTTAGCGATCGCGACACTACATGAATTGGCAAAAACGTGTGAAACAAATTTGCCCTTAGCAACTTCTGTGTTACAAACACAAACATATGTTGATGATATTTTATCAGGTAGCCACAATCTGTCATTAGCGTGCGAATCACTATCTCAAGTGATCAAAGCACTAAATTCAGCGGGACTCCCCTTAAAGAAAATTACATCAAATCATCCCGAAGTAATAAAAAACATAAAAAACGAAGACTTATTAGATGCAAATTTCGTTAAATTTGAAACGGCCAGTACAACAAAAACCCTAGGGATTCAATGGAATGCAATAACAGATCAATTTTCATATACAATTGAGTCAATATCTGCAATGTCCGCCATAACCAAACGCCAAATACTTTCCTCGGTGGCAAAACTTTTCGACTCCGCAGGATGGCTTTCGCCAATAATGATTCAAGCAAAAATCCTCATTCAAGAATTGTGGCAAGATGGCACTGAATGGGATGAACAGGTAAAACCTGTACGTTTAACAAAATGGGTACAATTTGCTAACAATTTGCATACTATTTCAGAAATTCGAATCCCTCGATGGGTAAATTTCACCCCTAACATTAACACAGAATTACACGGTTTCTGTGATGCATCTGAAAAGGCTTATTGCGCAACAGTTTACGTACGCACACAGTACGATTACAAAATATCTGCACACTTCTTGGTAGCCAAAGCCAAAGTTGCACCTTTGAAGACACTCAGTCTGCCACGGCTTGAACTGAATGGTGCTCTTCTGTTAGCAAAATTAATTTCAATAGTTCAAACCCGATCACCTCATCCACCCCCGTAGACTTTGTAGGGTATAACCATGTAAACTTGGAAAACCCGTCCACTATTACTAGAATGTGGTTATATTTCTTGCGTGTTTCGGTTAATGGCCCGACGTGATCAATGTGATAGGTCCCTAACGGCTCACATGCTTTATCTATTGGACACAAAAACCCTTCCTTTTTGCCTCTTTTTGCGTCTACGATTATGCATTCCACGCATCCCTTTACAACTTTTGCCACCTTTTCTGTCAGATCTGGTATATAGTAGTTTTTCTCTACAAGTTCTTGTGTCTTTTTCCGAGCAAAATGATTCTGATCGTGTGCTAGTTTAATTATCTCTGTTTCCATGCTGGATGGTACTACGAGTAGTTCTCTTATGGTATCCCAATAAACTATACCGTTCTTCAAGAAGAAATTCTCATAGCTTCCTGTTTCCAGGATCTTCTTCACTGCTCTAATCCACGTATCTTGTTCTTGCGCCTCTCTCAGTCTAACTGTTAGTGAATCTTCGGCTAGTAAACAATAAACGCGACTCAGTGCATCCACGTGCCTCATACGCGATCCCGACCTGTGTTCAACCATGTAGTCGTATTCTTGTAGATACATAGCCCACCACATAACCCTATCTGGGACATCTCTCTTCTTGATCGTCATGGCGAAAGCGTTGCAATCGCTAACTATCATGAACTTCGTATTTTTAAGGTATATGTACGTTCCATTTCTGCAATGCCTTAACCACTGCTAAAACCTCTAGCTCGAATGCGCTATACTTCTCTTCCGCCACTGTAGGTTTGAGGCTCATATATTCGACAGGGTGAAGCAATCGATCTTCTGAATCCCTTTGCAACAAGACCGCTCCAAAACCCTATTTAGAAGCGTCTGCGTGTACCTCCGTTTCCGCAGAAGGGTCAAAAAGTGTTAATGCCGGTGCGTTAATCAATGCTTTTTTCAATTCTTCTACAGCTAATAACTGGTCTACGCCTATTTTAAAAGCTTCATCCATCCTGAGTAAGTCTGAGAGTGGTTTGGCTGTTATGGAATAGTCTCGTATAAAACGCCTAAAAAACGATGTTAATCCTAAAAACCTCTGTATTTCCTTTTTACTTGTCGGTATAGGAAAGTTTCGCACGGCCCTAGTTTTCTCTACTGACGGTAAAATTTGACCGTTCTCCAGGATGTACCCCAAAAAATTAATTTGCTTCTTTATGAACTGACATTTCTCCCACTTTATCTGTAACCCATGTTCGCTAGCCTTTCTCAGTACTCTACGTAGTTTTTCCAACGATTCGTTCTCATCCTTGGCGGGAATAACGAAGTCGTCCATGTATATGATAATCGTATCATCTTTGAGCATCTCCTGGAAAACTGCTCGAATAAACCTGCAAAACACTGCCGGTGAGTTGGTAATACCAAATGGTACGAAACAGAATTCAAATTGGCCGCTGTGGGTGACAAACGAAGTATACTTTCGCGAGTCAGGTTCGACTGGTACGTGATAAAACCCATTTTTTAGGTCGAGGGTTATGAAAACTTTCGCGCCCTGCAACTTATCTAACACTTCGTCTACAAGGGCCATCGGGAAGTTGTCCCTAACAATTTTCTCGTTAATCTTTCGAAAATCGCAACAAAACCGCTTCGTCCCATCTTTTTTCTTCGTCAGTACCACAGGTGATGCATATTCCGAAGTGCTGTATTGTATAATCCCCTCTTCTAGCATGGCTTGCACCTGTTGATCTATGTAACGCTGGTCTTCAACTGACGTTCGACGTGGACGCTGCCACACGGGCCTATCATCCGATAGAATAAGCTTCATCTGCACCGGTGCGCTTGACGGCTTTCCGGGCCTGTAGGTAGTAACTAGGCGCTCTACTTCCTTGGCAATACTTTCATCCCCCCC